>NC_092814.1:152251840-152479340 GCF_023375885.2 Dermacentor andersoni
AAGGGGGGGGGGGGGGGGGGGCATTGCTCAAGGGGGCATGAGCCATTCATTGTCTTATGTGGCCGACACATTTAATAACCCAGGTGATACGCGAATCTGTGTGCGTAGCTGTATCGCCACGATGACCCACATATTAGGGCAATAAATATGATCCTACCTTTGTTCAGTATTCTGGGTCACCTCTGGATCGTGCGTTAAACAGCTTCGCTGGTCATCCATCTTCACATAGGGGAAGGACTGTGAATGTTTTTTTTAACCGTTTGTTGTAGCAGGTAAAACTAAGTGAGCCTCAAAGACTTCGGCGGACAGCATCGAGGAAGATTTAAACACGGAGTTCGAGAAAGGTGTGGGTGGATGGAAGGGAAGTAAAGACATAAAAAAACAAAAAAGAACAAAATAAAAAGCGATATAAGAAGCAAATGACGAACGAGTGTGCTGTCGGCCACTTGCCATGGAAGCATCACGGTGCGCGAGAATTGTGTTGCGGACACGTCACAGCGTGCGTTGTTGGAGACTTGGCGCGATACATGCGATCGGTGGCGTATCGTGTTAACAGGAAGAGATAGATTTATGCAATGCCGGGCCTTCGCAAGTGTTTACACTCACTCCGTTTCATACTTAAGGAGCAACACTGTAGAAGGTAGAGCGACTATGTGCAATTCCTATATCCGCAAAAAAAAAAAAAAAAAAAAAAAAAAACGAGCTGTGCCATATAGTAGAAGGAACATCAGGTAAATGTCAGATTAATTAAGTTAGTATTAATATCATGCGTTATAATAGCTCTATAATAACGACGCGGTGTCTAATTGCGTCGTATTGTTCTAGCTTGCTTTTTTTTTCTTCCTTGTGTTGTGCGTCCTTTTCGTTCGCGTTGCTAAACTGCTTCCAATCAACTACGTTGGGGATATTTCGGCAAGTGACCCTCTTTCTCTTGCCCTTGTAGAGGTTTGCGTGTGCGGCTTCAGCAGATAGAAATAAATTTCTTCTACGCTACCTCTTTTGCAGCATTCATACGCGAAACAGGCGCAGCGAATCGTGTAAGCGGAAGCACGCTCCTCCCGAACGGGGGTACCGGGAACTTCACTGTTTGCTGTACAACGGGGTAGGGATACGACCTCAGCGCGCAGCTCCAGGCTACTCAGGGCGTGACTTGGAAGCGATGCAAGTTCAGCGCTCCTGGCGCGCAGCAGGCACTGCCCGTCGCCTACGCCTATTTTGGGGTGCCGAGTGCCCTGTATGCGTACTTCTTTCTTTCTTTCTTTCTTTCTTTCTTTCTTTCTTTCTTTCTTTCTTTCTTTCTTTCCTTCCTTCCTTCCTTCCTTCTTTCTTTCTTTCTTTCTTTCTCCCTTTCTTTCTTTCTTTCTTTCTTTCTTTTTAAGTACCTCTCCGGTGTCTTTTGAGCGTCAAAGAGGGGCATATATTCAAGTCACTGCTTAATTAAACAAACAAACAAACAAACAAACAAACAAACAAAGAAGCAAACAAACAAGCAAGTAAACATGTGTCAAACCTGCGAGCTTTTTGATCCAGAGTTCGGTGTAAAAACCACTTGACTGCAACGCACTTTTTTCCTTTAGAACATTGGGGACAGAAAACTGAGAATATCATATTACAAGATGACATCGCTACAGGATCACTCAAGACTAAGGTGAACACAGACATGCGTCCAAGAAGTGCATCCAGTCCGGTGGAAGCTACTGCGCATCATACAGACTTCGTACATAAGCGTCAGTTTCCTGCAACTTAGCAGCTTAGGAGACGGCGATAAGAGTACTCCTAAGCTGACACGTTTCGTAACGCATGCAGTCGAAAGGATATGTTCTGCATCTGCCGCCAAGCGCTGGCTAACACTTCGAGGGTTAGATTTAGTACACATAGACACAGACCAGACGGGAGCACGGCCGCGGTGGTAACTCAATTGGTAGAGCGTCTCAAGCGTAATGAGAAATATGAGGATTTAGCTTCCATGCACCTGCGGCAAGTTTTTTTTTTCTCAACTACTTTCATTTCCCTTTACTTATCATTTGTACATGTCAATAAAATAATCACGTAATATCCTCTATGCTTTCCTTAGCTTTCCTTAGTCTGTCGGCTTCATGTGGCTGTAATGAACGAAAGATCAACTCCTCGATGCCCCTTGTTCTATTCACTCTTCTAAATGAGCGTGGTATAAAATACATGCCTGGCTTCTTAATTTAGATGCATCCGTGTGGGATTATACCGTTTTTCTTCTGGCTATAGAAGCAGCCAGAAATATGCTCTTGATAGGATATGTGGCGCTCCACTTCTTCAAAGGTACGATGATAAAAGAGAATCACGAATTAGGTGGCTAATTGGGCTGTCTAGTACACCTGGGCGGCCGTATTTTATGTAAGCGCCGTGCTCGCGTTAACGCAGAGGCTGCTGAAACCGCCAGGGTGTGTGTTTTGAGGATGTTCAAGTGGGTCAATTTTCTTTCCTTTTCACCTTGAGTTTCCTGCAGCGGCTTTTTGTACTGAGACGCTATAACGTAAAGCTATTCCAAAGTCTTTTATTCCAATTCTGCAGCCAGTCCGCCGCGGTTGGCCAAACACTTTTTTGAACCACCCCCACTTCGCCTGTCTGTCATGCGACGTCACGAAAACCGCGCTAGCTCCCAATCTGACATGACCTGTGCACACTGAATATGCATGACTCGACCGAACAAAAGGAAAATAATTATTTCTGATTCGACGCCGTTTCGCCATTAACCCTCTGCCATTAATCAAAATGTTTCAGGCTGCACCCACTTCACCTGTCTGTCACTAGACCTCACAAAACCGCGAAAACTCATTTCGTTATAGTGACGTGTACGCGTTAAGGATGCATTAATATGCCGAACAAAACTGGATGTTTTTCTGAATAGCCGGTGGCTGCCCCGTTCCAAAGGAATAGAATATGGCTGCCGCCGGTCGCTCAGGCACTGGATACTCGCACCTGCCGGAGAGCATGGGTGCATTTTGGTATAATAAACCTTTAAGCGCGGCAGTATGACGTTGCCGAGCCCTTTCCGCACGTATACGACATCGCTCTGCCAACTCTTCTTTGCTGAGGATCCGTTTTAGCGGCATTTTTCACTGTACGTTGCGCGCCGCCACGATTTTAGATAAGCCACCGAAAGCTAAATAAGGGAAAGCGGACCAATCGCAGAAGCCGCACCTCCCTCTTCATCCGCTTATCTATTTTCAGTGTGCTGGCTCGGCCCCATCGAAACCATCTCCACTTGAGCGTGCTCCTCGTCTCTTGTCAGCCAATTAGATAGAAAAAGCTCAATGTAGGCAATGTTACTTGTTTTGAAAGAAAACGAAAGTGACCTTCTAGAAACGAGGAGAGCGTTTGATTGGGCTGTTCAGGCAACGCTTCAGGTCATCGCCCCATGCTTGTGTCGGCGCTTACGTAAATGTCACTTTACGAGATTGGAATAAAAACATATTGGAATAGTTTTATGTTATAGGGCCCCTGTTTTAGCGACAACGTTCTCATTGAAATATTCATCCCTCCGCATCTAACGGCCTGTGGAACGTGGCAAAACGTAATCACAGTAATTAACTTGATGCAACATAAACGACGCTCTTTGATCTTTTGTTTTTGACAAACACATACGGTAGCAGCAATATGTAGAAATAGGCAATCTGCTCTGGGCATATATCGCCGCGGCATCGAGCTGTGACAGGCGAGAACACGTAAGGCGATGGGAAGCGTTATGCGAGAATTGACGATGATCGAGAGTTAAAGATGAGGGTTGACGAAGTCATTCCGCCGCGGTGATTTATCACACGAGCTGTGTCTGCCCGTTTATCACAAGCTCGCCAGCTGTCTTTGGAGACCGTGCCTCGAAGCTCGGCAACTTTCTTTGGCACTGTTCGATTATTCACTTAGTTTGTTCTGTTGACGACAGTCCGCTGTCGCTTCTGACGGCATGACACGCGCCCACACACGCGCCCACACACACGTGCGCACAGGTAAGGAAGCCCAGGTGGTCAAAATTACTCCCAAGTACCCCACTACGGCGTGCCTCATAATCAATTCGTGGTAGAGAATAGATGATGGCATTGAGACCGGCGCACCGATAAAAACAATAAAGCCACGCAGCATATGATCAACAAGGAACGAGGCCTGGGGCGGAGACTTCTTATTCGTAGTTGAAAAGGCATGGAAGCGAGGGCGAGCTTGTGTGATTGCAGATCATAGGCGCACAGTGCCGACAAACTTTTCCATCTCCACTCTCCAAATTTAAGCTTCAAGTCAGCGCTCGTCCTGCCCTTTCTTTATCTTGTGTTCTCGTTTTTCCCGCTGTGCAGCTATAACATGCATTCGTAGTTTACTGATGTAAAACCTGGTATGCGACTCATTGTGCGCTGCTTGCGAAAATCGCATTCTCTATATAGCGATTTTCTCTTGAGTGACCGTCTCTTGTTAGGAAAACGAGCAAAGTGTGCTGGAAATGGTAAAATACAAAACGCATAGGCATAAACTTCAGTAATATACCTAATGTAATGCAACTTGACTACAGTCGGTTGCTAAAGTTACAGAAATGCTCGAAAGAGAATTTCTGTAACTTTAGCAACCGACTTTAGCATCTTTGGTTCGTTGCACACTTCTTTTTCTTGCCTTGTTTCAATACGTTTGTTTCATACTTCTTTCATCTTTGGTTCGTTGCATACTTCTTTTTCTTGCCTTGCTTCAATACGTTTGTTTCACACTTCTTTTTGCTAAAAAGTAACAGTAAGCTCTCGTTATATTCGTATGGCGCACATGTAGTTGAATATATTTTCTTCAAGTCAGGATATCTAGTGTCGTCAACGCAGAGCGTTTTCAGCGCACCGTGGGTTTCTCGGAGGCGGTTGGTGGTCTCTGCCGAAAACCCCTTACGTCCTTCTGTTTTTAAAGCTGGCTTCGCCGCAAGATGTGTTTTTATGTGGAGAAGCTCTTGTCCTGCGTTGGTATTCGAAGAAAGATTTTGTTTGGACATGAAGTAGATGGCATATGAAGAAGCCAGCAGATCGCATAAATGCGGTGTTTAAATATTTGTGACAGTGCAGTACGTTGCATACGGTGGGTTTCTGCCTTTTGTGCAATGTTTCTTGCACGTTCTATGAATGCACACGAAATGTTCTGCGTTCTATTATTGTGCAAAGTGATAGGGTGCTTGCGCTGAAACAACGTGTTGAATAAACTGGACTGTGAAGGAGCAACTCTTTACAGGATAGTAAAATTACACAACTTTTAAGCCCGCAGTGACGTAAAAAAATTTTACAGTGGTAAAAAGAAGCAAACTTTAGTTTAAAAAAAAGGGAGGGGGGAGCAGGGCTGAGAGATTCTCTCTGAGAGGCTTCTCAGCGATTCTAGACAAAAAGCCAGAATCTAAGGTCACTGTTCTCGCCTATCCTCCAGGTACGATTGCGACGTTTTCACTTTTGGTTAAAGAAATATATAGTTGTCCATTAAAGCACACAAATGTGTGTCTTAAGTGCATTATTTGAAGGAGTGATCCACCTTTCTGTTTTTACTTGCAAGGTCACTAGGACAGCTTACTAGTTTAGATGCAAGTAGTTTGCAAGAAACATACTGCCGTCCACAGGAAGCTGCCACTGCCCACACTGCAGCTCCCGACCGTGCCCGCTCCAGCTTGCCCCGACAGAAGAAAAGCAATATTTCGTGTCCCCACCCGCGACTGAGCAGCCCCCCTGCCACCACTACTTTAGCTGCCCTTTCGCCTTGTGATTAGCCAGTTCTGTCCTCTCGTTGGTATAGAGGGTCATATCGTGGTGCGCGCCGTGGTCTACAAGCGAGCCCATCTTGTGGTTGAGAGAGGACAGTCCGTGCGGGCGGGGTGGGCCACTGTTGGGTCCCTCTGCGCCCCCTCCATTCCCACAGGGGATAAGCGGAGGTGGCATGGCACCCTCGGGGCGGGACCCCGGGAGTGCGGCCGAAGTGGGCGCGTTCTTGGCACTAGCCCGGCCGGATGGTTCCAGCCCCTCGAAGCCTCCGAGTTGGGAGCTCGGGGGGACCCAGCTCTGAGAACAGGCTATGGCAATGGCTGCTCGGTCTGTGTTCCTAACGCGAGGGGTGGCCAGCTTGCTCTGCGGCTCTCGCTCGAGTACCAGCCGATCCAGGTCCGAGATGTCGCGAAATTGGTCGTGGAAGGCGACCATGGGATTGAGTAGGCGGTAACGCTACCGGTCGAGTTCACTACGGGTGGCTGTGTGGCGAAAATCGAGTGGTAAGGGTCGCCACCAGGACACCCAGTGGCGGGGACGCGGCTGCAGCCGCAGCGTTCCGGAAGGCAGCCCTCTCCACAGCACCCAGACTGAGGAAGTGGGCATTGCTGAAGTCGTCGGAAAATGGAACGGGTGGCGCAGCGGCGGGCAAAGGTGCTGGCTGCTTCAGTTCAGGTTCGTCTGGTTCGCGCCGCTCTTCCTTTACCCTCACTTCGACCTCGGGAGCTCGGGCGGGCGACCGCGCTGGGGGTTCCCGAAGGCTCCACTCCGTTGGGCGCGAGTGGGGCTTTCGGTCTCGGATGAGTTCGGGGTGGCTGCTAATCGTTGCTCGTGCGTTCACGTAGGGCCCATTTCGTAGAATTCCTTCCAATAGATAGCGCTTCCTCTCCCCAGCACCTAATCTGTATTTCTAATGGACCACCAATTATCTGCCGTATGAATTACGTGACCTTCCCAGTTTCTATTTTTCCTCTTAATTTCAACTACGAGAACCCCCGTTTGCTTTCTGATCCACTCCGTTCTCTTCCTCTCTCTTAGCATTAGGCCTAACATTTTTCATTCCATCAGTTATTTGAGCGGTCCTTAACTTATTCTCAATCTTCGTTGTTAACCTCCAAGTTTCTGCCCCATATGATCGTACTTGAAGAATGGAATGATTGTACACTTTTCTTTTCAACGGCAGCGATGAGCTCCCGGTCACGATTTGTTAATGCCGGCCATGTGCACTTCGAACCATTTTCATTTTTCTGTACTTTTAGCCTAATGATCCGGATTCACTGGGACTAATTGACGAAGATAATCTTAATCTTGTACATACTCTATAGGCTGACTGCTGATCATGAATTCTTGTTCGCGTGACAAGTTATTCAACCTTACCTTTGTCTTCTGCGTATTATTATTCAACCTACTCTTACACTTTCTCGGTTAATGTCCTCAATCAATTGTTGCAATGTGTCCCCGGTGTTGCTGAACAGGACAATGTCATCGGCACGCTGAAGCCTGTTGAGATATTCGGTGTTGATAAGTGCCCTTGATCCGCCCAGTTCCCAATCTAATAACTTGAATACTTCTTCTAAGCATGCAATGAATATAAGTGGTGAGATTGCGTATCCTTGCCTGATCATTATCTCGATAAGTATTATTCTACTTTTCTTACGGGTAATTAAAACACGTGAAGCCAGAACTATCAATGAGGCATAGTCGAAACCTGAGAAGTTGCCGACATGCGCGATGTGGCTGAAGGTAAATATGGAAGTTACACATAAATTAAATAATTATTGTCAGCCGCATGCTGCAAGCACCACGGTCTTGATGTGAAGTTCCTTAATTCCTTTACATATCCAGCTTTCCTGGACACGTACCAACTAGCGCCCCAAGCGGCCCCGGCACGAAGCTAGCGCGTTTTCAATGGAACGAGCGGGTTTTTCGCGAATAACAAAAGCTGCAGGTCGATTATCAAAAAACGCAGGTGACAGACGTGTTCTGGAAGACAATCCACACGAGCCAAATGCAGTGATCACTCTATGGCACGTAAGAATTTTGTTCCCACAGCGGTTAAAGATTTAGCAATGGAAGCCTATGGAAACGACGAAAATTTGTACTCCATTTTCGAGGCAAGAACCGTGGCTGTGATTACACTACGGCTTCTATCGTAATACGCAGTGCAGCGTATGTAGTCCGGAGACTCAGCTTTCGATTGATGCCTAGCTCGCCTCTCCACACATGGCGTAACACTGTTCCCAAAAGCGTTTTTTGTAACACTGTCGTGAAAATTCATGTGGTATTTATAAAAAGATGTTCGTACCGCTGCGCAAGCCCTCGGAAGCCGTGGCCGAGCGGTAGAATTGCGCGCACCTTTGGTCACGCTTCGCGGTGGCCGCGGTTCGATTCTCGCTTCGGACTTTTTTTTTAGCCGCATAGGACCTAGTTTTGTAGTCTCTCACTAGATGGCAGAAACACAAAACCCAGCATTTGCTTTCGGTTCTGCTTTTTCAGCGGTGCAGTTTTTTTTTATAGCCGCATAGGACTTAGTTTTATAGTCTCCCACCAGATGGAAAAAACACAAAACTCATGATTTGCTTTCGGTTCTGGTTTTCCAGTCGTTCTCTTGAAATATTATGTTTTCTATTTTTCCTTCCTAAAACACAGCAATGTCGTGTTCATTTGTTAAGTCATCGCATTTATGAAGGTTTTATTCATTGGACATCATAACTAGAAGCTTGCGCAAAGCTTTGTGCTATGCAAAAAAAAATGTCGTGCTTTGTAGCGTGGAACCTGGGAGAACAAAATGGCCATTCTTATTGCGTCCTTCTGGAAGGTGCGTTTTCTTCGACTTTCCCCTGTCCTTAATGGCACATGCTCCGAGCGAATGAGGTCCACCTGGGCCACAATGCCACCCGGTGGCCACTGCCATTCCTATGCAACATTCGTGCTGAACAAAGTGTCTGCTAAGCTGAGTCGCTGCCCGAACGTTAATTATTTCTAAAGATTCATCCAATTAAGAAATGCACCAAATAGGAGAAGATGTGCAGCGTGTGGATTAATAGCTACTGGTAATGTGTTCCCTACAGCCAAGTGGTATGAATCCGTAGGTGTGGCCGTAAAAAAATAATTTGAATAAATGTCCCGTGCTGTGTCTGGCCCGGTCGCTCTACAGAGAAGCTAGCTTGGCTAGCCGTAAGTATTTAGGATCAACATATGGCGTCGCTCGTTCGGTGCAGTTGCTTTTAATGCGAAGCATTCTTTGGTGAGTGCCCCAGTGATCTGGTAACAAAATCGTGCGAAATCGTGTCTGTAACGCCAAAAAACTTGACGCATTTCCCATATGAATACATAGGTCTTTATAAAAAGGGGTGGGGTGGCCAACTTGAAATTGGAAGTGGCGTCAGCATAAATTTGGCCGTGATGCAGGGATTGGTCAAGTTGAATGTGGTAGTGATATGGGATTGGCCCAACATAAATTTGGGGTGAAATGGTAGTGAGCCAAGCTGAATTTGAGGCTGATATGGGGGTGGCTCAACCTAAATTTGAGGTGATATAGGGGTGGGTAAGCCTAAGTTTGGGGGAATATGGGGGGTGAGCCATCCTGGATTTGGGGAGGATACGGGGGTGGGAGAACCTAAATTTGGGAGGGATATGGGGGGTGGGCCACCCTAACCATGGGGCTGATATGGGGCTGGGCGAAGCTGAATCGGGGGTGATACGGGGGTGGGCTAACCTAAATGTGGGAGTGATTTGCGGTGGGCCATCCTAAATTTGAGGTGATAGAGGGGTGGGCTAGGCTAAGTTTGGGGCTGATATGGGGGTGGGCGAACCTGGATTTGGGGATGATATGGGGGTGGGCCAACCTAAATTTGGGGCTGACATAGGGACAGGCTAAACTAACCATGGGGGTGATGCGCGGCTGGGCCAAGCTGAATTGGAGGGTGATATATGGGTGGACTAACCTTAGTTGGTGGGCGATTTGCGGTGGGCCATCCTAAATTTGAGGTGATCGAGGGGTGGGCCAGCGTTAGTTTGGGGCGGATATGGGGGTGGGCCAACCTCGAGTTGCAGGTGGTATTGGAGTGGGCCAACCTAAATTTGGTGGTGTTGTGGAGGCGGGCCAATCTGTATTTGGGGGTGATATGGGATTGGTCCTACCTAAATGTGGGAGCAATCTCGGGGTCGGCCAATCTGAATTTGGGGGCGATATGGGGGTGGGCCAACCTAAATTTGGGGCTGACATAGGGACAGGCTAACCTAACCATGGGGGTGATGCGCGGCTGGGCCAAGCTGAATTGGAGGGTGATATATGGGTGGACTAACCTTAGTTGGTGGGCGATTTGCGGTGGGCCATCCTAAATTTGAGGTGATCGAGGGGTGGGCCAGCGTTAGTTTGGGGCGGATATGGGGGTGGGCCAACCACGAGTTGCAGGTGGTATTGGAGTGGGCCAACCTAAATTTGGTGGTGTTGTGGAGGTGGGCCAATCTGTATTTGGGGGTGATATGGGATTGGTCCTACCTAAATGTGGGAGCAATCTCGGGGTCGGCCAATCTGAATTTGGGGGCGATATGGGGGTGGGCCAACCTAAATTTGGGGCTGACATAGGGACAGGCTAACCTAACCATGGGGGTGATGCGCGGCTGGGCCAAGCTGAATTGGAGGGTGATATATGGGTGGACTAACCTTAGTTGGTGGGCGATTTGCGGTGGGCCATCCTAAATTTGAGGTGATCGAGGGGTGGGCCAGCGTTAGTTTGGGGCGGATATGGGGGTGGGCCAACCACGAGTTGCAGGTGGTATTGGAGTGGGCCAACCTAAATTTGGTGGTGTTGTGGAGGCGGGCCAATCTGTATTTGGGGGTGATATGGGATTGGTCCTACCTAAATGTGGGAGCAATCTCGGGGTCGGCCAATCTGAATTTGGGGGCGATATGGGGGTGGGCCAACCTAAATTTTGGAGTGCCTCGGCTCAAAATTTGGAGGACGATTTATGGAAATTCGTCTGTGGACCAACTTGAAAATTAGGGGTGGCCCAATTGAAATTCGTGGTTGAGCCAACTTGAAGTTTAAGGCTGGGCAAAAAGAAAATCGGGCGTGGCCGACTTTAAACTTGAGGGTGGGCCAATTTAAATTTGAGGGTGTGCCAACTTGAAATTTGGGGATGGGCCTACTTAATGTTTGGGATGGGCCAATTGAGAGTTGGGGGCCTGTTTACGAATAGTTAGAAGACACCAGTGGTGTTTCTGCATATTTTTCATCATCGCAAAGTACGTATATCAATAATTGTTACCTATATCCCTCAAGGTGAGCTACCACTCGAGCCTTCCCAGCCCACTGAGCTAATGATATCACGGGAGTGCTCTCATCGTAACGACTGCGACGTTCAATGTGGAGATCCACAAAAACAAATCGCAGACCGAGCTAACCATTTTCACACCAATGACACCGCTAACACTACTCGCTCGTGCTAGACGCAACACAAGCTTACAACGATCATAATTCAACTTTCAATCGCACGCTAGTCGACACGTTCTCAGTGCAGAATTTCGTCAATCATCTGAATAGAAACCATGCTGGCTGTTTTACTGTTATGTTGGGCCGTTTTTTCGAAAGCCTTCTCCCACAGAGACAATACATTTTCGAGATTGACGAGGCAAGCTAGTACATAACTCATACGAAGCAAACGTATAAAGGGTTATAGTAATTTCTCAAAAAATATGTTAGGTAAATAAGATTTCAGATAGTATTATTTCGACCGGGCATGACAACGATTTCTTCCCGCCTGTCACAGCGCTTTCACCGAAGACCTAATCATTTTGCTCAAACGCGTTGCCCCAATACTACATGTGCTGAATGTACAAAAGTGCGGTGCGTGGACACAGCTTCAAAGCCGGTCTATTTTGTGCACTGTTGTTGTTATTGTAGTAATGTGGAGTTTTCCTCTTCATAAGAGCACAAAAAGAAAAAAAAAATATTACAGATAGTAGCTGAGCGCAAAGTACATCGGAAGATCTGAAACCAGCAATTATTTTTAATTTGCGGGTTGGTCTTCTCTGCTGGTAGATCGCTGTCCGATCACTTCAACAAATTTTGTTTGTGTGCAACAGCAGCAAAAACAAAGATACTACCATTTCATTGCTAGGACCTTTATGTCATTCACACGCACAATAAGGACACCAGATAATTGACACTATCAGTTCATAAACTGATATTGTTTTGCTAATTTCAGTGTAGCGTGGTGTCTGCGAACGGAGTATTTTCTTAGTATCAGTCCAGTGTTAGCAGTGAGAAGCAGTTCGGTCTATCATCTCCGTGAGGCCATACTAGCCATTGTAGCGCTTTACTCTAGGCCAAGTGCTAAAAACTTGGTGTGCTTCGTCCTTTCCGCAGGTCGTCCATCCATTCTGTTATGGTGGCCATCAACGTTGCGTCCGTCAGGCCTCCTCCTCATTTTAGCTGCACCATCGCGAGAGTGGGCAGAGAAAGGAAGCTTTCTTCACAATCAGCCCCAGCGGGGTTCCACCACTCGTAACTGCTGCAATTTGCATTAAGTGGCTGGGCATGTTAACTACGTCCTTAGTTTCACAATGGCTAGCGCGCGCAGAAAAAGTAGAGCTGTGGTCGCTATCACTACCACGAACCCATGTCAATGCAGATGTAAGTACGTGGAGGGGCTGGGCATGCTAACTTCTGCGCTACGACCTGCCGTCGCCACCTCAGATTTTCTATGCATACCTACTTCTGGTTTCTATCGCACACGCATGCAGGACAAACGCGGATAAGTAATTGGATTAGATTGGGAAAACGTTTATTGAGCCTGCAGTAAAGCGCGAAGGCGCGCTACGGACGTGGCCTACGTCGTCATCGTGGCGGTGTTCGGAATGGCCGTACGGGGTGGCAACGTGCCAGCTTTCAGCCCGCAGCACGTGCTCCAATCCCACCAGACGGGGCGCACTTCAGAGAACTGCGGATGACCGGCAGCCACGTGGCGCGCGGTCAACTAAGGAATGTGGTATTCGGCTGCGCCACCCGAGACAAAGCAGAGTTCTACGAAGCCCTCTGACGTCGGCTCCGGACCCTTTTCCACTGTGCGTGTGTGCGGCACGTGTTTGTGAGCCCTCCGCCAGAAGGGCTGGTCCACGGGGACATCGAACGGTGACGTCGAACGATGACGTCGAACTATGACGTCGAGCGGAGAGCTTATAAGCAGCGTTTACCGGCTGCTAGAGCGTGCTCGTCGTCGGGAGGTGAGTGCTCGCTGTCATGCTAGAAATGTACTAGTGAGCTGTGTGCTCGTAAGCTGTTTGCTGTATGATAGTCTTGCGGGCTCCATATGGGAGTCGCGCTAAACTGCCAATGTATCTTGCTTAAAATGGTAAATAAATCCTGCTCGCCTAGTCCTGTCGCCACAAGGTCCTCCCTACAGCTACGACTGCCAACTCTTACAGCGGGTGCTCTGCGAGGATCCCCGCTCGCCGTTGCCGGCTCGCCAGGCTCCTGCCTAGCCATCGCCTCGATGACCTGCTGGACGGCCTGTAGTTGTTTTTCTTGGTCTTCGCTCCACGTTGCTTCCTCAAGCTGCGGCGGTATATGTCCTGAGTTAGCTTGGCTTGGATGTTTGGAGCAATCCCATAGCATGCGCTCGAATGTGGCCTTCTCCCTGCAGCACGCTCTGCACTTGTCATGGGGGTGCGATTCTGGGTACATCCTATGCAATAGCGCCGGGCTTGGAAGTGTTCTCGTTTGTAGTTACCTGAACACCACGGCCTGCGACCTGCTCAGCCCTTTGCAAGGCGGCTGGAGAAGTCTACGGGCCAGCCGAAAGCCTTGGTCAGTTCGTTATAGGTGGTCATCCGGTCTTTGGCGCTGAAACACAGCGGGCAGCCATTGCCTTGGGCGCGTTCGGTTAATCCTCGCGCTCGGGCGTGTGTCGTTTCGTTGCGATTGGCATGCTTCTCCGACGCTTGTCCTGCGTGCTCCGGGAACCACTTGATTCGAGTCCTCTTGCCGCGGTATGCCTGTCGGCGTAGGACGCGTGCCGACATTGGCTCGATTCTTCCTTTGGCGTAGTTCTTCACCGCCTGTCTGAAGTCGCTGAGGATCATGTGGCATTCTCGGGCTACGATGGCCAGGGCGATGGCTATTTCTTCTGCTTCCTCCACTTGCTTGCTCGATGTGCTGGCAGTCGCCCGCACGGAATCGACCACCGCGATCGCGAAGCAGTTGCGGCCGGCATATTCGGCTGCATCCACGTATCTGGCACCGGTGTCTTCCGCGTGCAGGTCCGTCAGTGCCTTGGCTATAGCGCGTCTTCTGCCTTCGTTGAATTCCGGGTGCATGTTCTTCGGCAAGGGGTCAACCCGCACGTTTCATCGTACGTGGTCGGGGACGGGGCATTTTGGTCCCTGCTGTTCGTGATAACCGATGCCTAGACTGCACAGGATCTTTCTGCCGACCTTTGTTGATGACAATCTTTCAAACTGAGCGGCTCTTTGCGCTTCGACGATCTCGTCGAGCGTGTTGTGTATGCCCAGCTGGAGGAGACGTTTCGTGTTGGTAGTTTCAGGTAGACCGAGGGGTGTCTTGTAAGCCCTCCGGATTAGGATGTCTAGCTTGTTCTTTTCTCTTTTCACCCACTTGTGGAAGGCTGCCACGTACACTGGCAGACTACGAAGGAGTGTATAAGCCTGATGAAGTTTTCCTCCTTCATGACTCGCTTCTTGGTGGTAACGCGCTTGAGCAGTCTGCTGGCATTGGACGCCTTACCCATGATGCGGGTGATGGTGTCTCCGTTCCTGCCGAGCGCTTCGATCGTCATGCCCAGGACTCGGATCTTGCTGACCGTCAGTATTGTGTTACCATCCCTGGTGCGGATCTTGATCTTTTCGTGATTCCTTTGCTTCTTGATTCTGTGCGTTTTGATCGGTTGGTAAAGCAGGAGCTCCAACTTACTTGGGGAGCAACGCAGTCCCGTACCTTCCAAACTTTCTTCGACCGTGTCGACTGCCGTCTGTGGCGTGGATTTTGTGCGGGCATCACTGCCCCCGTCCACCCACAGCGTAATGTCGTCCGCGTATATCGTGTGCTTCAGTCCTTCAAGCTGGCATAGTCTTTTGGCAACTTGAATCATAACAAGATTAAATAGCATGGGTGAGATGACGGAGCCTTGGGAAGTGCCCTGGCTCCCCAATGTCTTCTCGTCCGTCTTCAGGTCACCGGGTCTGAGCTCCGCCATCTGCCGGTGAGGAAGCCTCTGAAATATTCGTACGACCTCTCGCCTAGGTTTAGATGCGATACCTGCGCGAGGATGGCAGAGTGCGTAACCTTGTCGAAGGCGCTTTCTAGGTGGAGCCCGAGGACGGCTTTGGTGTCCCTGGTTTCGCCGTCGATGACCTGATGTTTGTTAAGTAAAAAATCTCAGTGCCCTCCCACTCTGTGAAGAAAGATGACCAGCAAAGCTGTGTAAGTGGGCCCCTTAATGGCGAACTGCACCTCCGCCGTATGTCGGCACCGCGTTGCACTCTCTTCAGTATCGGCCCACGTATGGGGAGTGCTTAATGCCTGCTTCACCTCCGCCGCTGGTCGGCCTGGCATGGCGTTACATTCGGGATCAGCCCACGTATGGGGAGAGCTGAACGCTTGCTGCACCTCTGCTGCGGGTGAGGCCGGTATTACGCTATCTTCGGGATTTTGCTGTATACGCGGACGCGATAGTGGGGAAAGTAGCCCTTAAGAGGAACCTTTAGCTCTGGTGGTCCTATATAAATACATGTAAAAGGAGAATTCGTTTTTCTCCACAACCACTGCATCAAATTTTACAAGGTTTGTTGCACTTAGAAGAAGTACTTAAAATCTAGTGACTGTTGGTTTAGAATGTTTTATTTAGGTCATCATTTGTTTATTCAAAATTGGCAAAAATCACAAATTTTCAGAAAACGAAACCAACTTTACAACTCTGTCTTTCGGCAATCAAAACTGATATCACAATTCTGTACATTGCATCTAACAGTAGATCTAAAGCGGACAAAATTGATATATTACGCGTGAATCTAAAAAAAAAATTAGTAATGTGGAAGTACAGCTTTTCCACAACCCTTGTTCACAACGCAACGACTTCACGTAAGATATAAATCGGTATATTGGATTTGTCCGCTTTGAATTGTCTAAAGGATTCTGTTTACATAACAGCGATATCAGTTCTTGATGCGGAGTTATTAATTTGTAAACTTCGTGCTTCTGTATTTTTCGCACTTTCGAATTTTTGAACATCTTTTTCCAGAATTCAAGCCCTAAATAGAAATTCCGCTTCCAATAGTCACTAGAATTTACCTTTCTCTCCCGAATCCAGCAAAATTTATTAAAATCGGCCCAGGGGTTATCTCAGAAAATCGTTTCGGCGTTTTACATTTATGTGAATAGGCCACGTCGGAGTTGGGCCCGAGTTAAAGCATACTCTTAACGACTTCGTTGTAAAAAAAAAACCGTCAATATCGCCGCCTCAGATTTTGTCATGATGGCACCGCCACCATCGGCACGGCTCCGTGAGCAGCTACCAAGCTGTTCACTTTCGTTATCTTCCTTCCCTCGGCGGCAGTGCACTGTCTTGATGCCGACGACACGCTAAATCTGCACCATCATTCCGTCATGGATCTCTTCTGCGAACAAGCAAGCTTTCGGCGGCACACGTTCACTGCCGTATTGACATTAAAACTTTAAAATGCTTGCCTTCGAGAAAGCAGCGTGAATAAAAATGGAACGCGACTATGTGACCATGGGGAACATGTTCACGGGGCCATACTATTGATGACAGCATCACAAAAGGCTAGATGTGGTCAGGTTGACTTTACAGGCTTGCAAGGAATGACTGACGGGCTAGTTGCTTCATTATCACATAAACAACAGCGCCTAATGTTAGCGCAGTTTGTGTGTGGTTCCCCCTGTGTGTGTCCCGTCGTGAAGTGCTGTTCTTTCTCTGACTTTACAGATGTTCTTTTTCTGCATCAGTTACGTCTTCCAAGAGTGTTTACTTGGAAAATTTTTGTTCGCATTGCTCTTACAGAAGCATATTTAGTCGAAATTTGTTCGCTTAGCTGCTTAATCTCGAGGACGGGCTCCAAACTGCTCATTTTCTTTAACCACGTAAAAACCATTCCTGAAAATGTAATTAACGTAGCTTTGTTAATTACGCAAACAACTTCTCAACTTACTCCGCATCTAGAGGTTACCAATCTGAACACTTGAATGATAAAATGATGGTAACATTGTTTGCATCGTTCGAATAGTTTTGTTTCGTGCAGTTAAAAGCAGCCGGCATATTGATGGTGCTGTATATAGGCTTCTTATAAAGTAAGTATGAATGTTTGGACAGCTTATCTTGGCACAAATCAACTTCATGAGCTTAAGCACATGACCCAACCTTGCACGTCTGTCTTTACAACCGATTCTCATACATTATACAAGAAGCACCTCAGCGCTACGGTACATCCCACAAGGTGTGCGAGAACACTGTGCGAGCTCCCGATTAGGTTTCTGAACGTTGGTGGCATCAGACTCGGTTTCCTGGCATCATAAGGAATAAAAACAGCTTCCTGGAGGAAAGCATTGGGTACATTTTCAGCACTTTGTAACATATGGATCAGCACGGATATGTACGTTAGAACGAAAAGTACTGAAATATTAAGGTGAGGGTTTCGCTGCATGTATTTTGGCTGTCTAATGTTAAGGTCTAAAGAAAAAATGCTTTGATTTTGTGACAATTAATGCTGACATGAAATATGAGCTCCGACACAGTACCCGTGGTGGAACTGGCCCCTGGAATACAGGGCTACATTAAACCACGATATGCTGGTTTGATAAATACCAGTAATTGTAAAGTGGTTCACTCTTGAATTTCCTGTATTTCAATCGGCGCCGCTGTGCAGTGTTGGGGGCCCTTTTTATACCACCAGCACTATGTTTCAGCTAATATTGAAAGCAACTCTATTCTTTCTTTTAAGGGGGTGGGGGGTGCTTTTTTTAGCGTCTAACCACAGTTCCAAAGTTATCAGTTAGCTCAAGATGCGCCTGCATGTGTTTCTAATATCCAGTATGTTGGCACGAATTCAATAGCGAAAGAGCGCTATCTTATCAGATTGCGCGCGTGAAGTGAATACTGGCGTACATTCTCCATCACATTTGCCGACCCGAGATTGCGCTGCGATGTACGAGCATTCCAATCTGACGAACCGACGCCTTGATCCGTACATCGGAATCAGAGGAAGCACTTTGCGCGCAGCCATCGGTATCTTTGAGTGTTATTTTCTTTTCCAGCTCAAGCTCATCTTATAATGAGTAACATTCGTGACTGACTCCTTTGGAAGTGTTTTGTTCTTGACATTTCTGCAACTTGAGAGTATAGAGGTGCTCCATCTTTATTGAGAGAATACTGGGAAATGAACTTGGCCTTTTCTTGCGTCTGCGTTTACACATTTACCGCACCAATTTATTTTCCATAACTTACGTGTTAATTTAGGGGGCTGTAAAGCACAGCAACCTTTTACTAACAGGATGTTTTAATAACACAGAAAATTTAAATGCTTATTAGTCGGCTTTCACTTCATGGTAAGGAATTTCAATAAAGATCTACTTACGATAATTAAAAGCCTATCCGTTTGACAACGTTTCATCTGAGTTCCCCTTTGCAAGGTGATACAGACTTGCAGATTGTTCGTATTGGGCACCCTCGACATATGTCCAACCGCCAAACAAAGGGTGATTCCGAATGTTTCATTTCAGGAAGGCGTGTTACCCTCCTGTCTTTCATTCCCGTTCGCAAACACGCATAAGACGAAAGTGCTGCGTGAAGAGCGTCGTTAGTCCAAGCCAACTAGCTACCGTAACTCACCTCGCCTATATCGCTGTCATTTAGGCTTAGATAAGAAATATTATTATTTTAAACTGACGCTTCACGAATCCAAAAAGAGCTGCGCGCGACCAGCCCAGCTAGGTTTCTTTCATTTCGTACATCGTCGTAGCTGCTAATAGTAGCTCACGAAGCAGAGCACTGAGTGTGGATATGGCAGAGAAGGTGTTCTATATAATGTCTCGTCACCCACCGAGAATTGCCCGCCGTGCTACTGGCCATTCCTAGAAAATTGTATATGTGACACCCAGCCATTTGGAACACGGCAACTTTGTTTTGCGATGGGAGAGTCCAGGTGAGAGAAAGTGAGGTTATGGAGATAAAGACACGGTATTTTCTGCAGTAACTTAGGCATGCATGGATGAATGCCTTTATTTATTGAGAAAAAGGAGGAGCAAGCATCAGTGGAAGCACGTCTCAGCAGACTGGGAAAGAAGCGGGGGACAAAGAGGAAAAGCTGGGGCCTGGGTGGCAGGCGAACTCGCAGCTTAGAGGCGAGAGAATATTAGCAAGAGTTGGCGAAACCAGTTGAATTCCAGTGTAGATGTGTGATGTGCCGAGTAAATGATTGGAGTCACCGCCCAGCATCCGTTCTTTGCGGCAGTCTAGGCTGCCACCGTTCTTGGTAACAAACCTTTACTGAAAACCAATCTTCGCAATTACTTATTCATCAGCCATGCCTAGCCACGTATTCCTTAGGGGCAGGGTCTGTGGATTACAACTACGCTGTCCCGACAAGTTACGACCATAACGTGGCGCTTGCGGTTACGGATGCCATACTCGTGACTCTTACTGTACTACTACTATACTGCGCGAATACTATAAACATGGGTATACTGCACAAGTTAGTGAACAGACATTTTAGAACCGCGTTTCTCGCCTTACATACGCCCAACGCAAGCACCATTGTAGCATGTCACGGTGTGAGTCCCTTCAAGACAGAGACGCGAACGCAAACATAAGAACGTGTTAGAAGACAGGGTCTTGGGCCTCGTGCCAAACATATCCAAGCCAACAATGTGATAACAATCATGCCGTCGTTTCTATGCAAAGAGGGTGTGTATTTAAACTTCTGGAGTGACAGTCCAATCCGCCACCTACGGAGCGCGTGAAGCCGCTGGGGGCCACATTGTTAGAGGAAAAGGAGTGCGGCCACAGTACGTGGCTGCTGTAGACGCGCGACGCAACCTGTGCTTGCGGTTCTGCGATGAAAAAATAAAATTAAACCCCTTTAGGAAGTATATCAGTCCGCCATATTGTGTCGCAGTTGTCAAAAATAAAACGTCATGGTGGTGGGTGCCTTGTGTTCTGTGTACAATATTGTTACGAGGAGTTGCGAAGAAATGGTTTTATTTACAGGAGAATTGGACGATGATGGTAGCGTGATCGTAGCGAAGCCCGGCCTCTCTAAGTCCTCGTTTTCTTCGTCCTCTCTTTCTTCTCTTCTTGTCCGTGCCTGTCGTATCTGTTACATTTTCCCGCAAGCAGACGAAGCCCGTGGAGCGAGTCAGGATGTACAAGCAGGGTAGAAAGGCTTCAGGCGAGCAATATGAGTCAGCTGAGTTCTGCTTGATGGCCGACCATTGCACAGGAGGCTAGCTATGACGTAAGTGAGTTCGCTCAGGCGGTCCACCACTACAAATGGGCCTGAATATTGTGACAAGAACTTCTGGCACAATCCACGCTAGCGTTGCGGTGTCCAAAGGAGGAATAAGTCACCTTTTTGCAGCGATACTTGTACGTGACGGTCGTCGTATCGCTCTTTCGAACGACTTTGCGAGGCCAGAGTACGAAGACGAGCTATTCGACGCGCTTCTTCGGCGAGACACAAAGTCTTCGATACAGGATCATCACTGTACAGAACGAAGGGTAAGAAAGTGTCCAGAGGGCTTCGCGGTAACCTTGCATACAGGAGATAAAATGGGCTATAGTTCGTGGTTTCGTCCTTCGCCGTGTTGTATGCATAAGTGATGAAGGGCAGCACGTCGTCCCAGTTCTTATGATTGGAGGAGAGGTACATGGCAAGCATGTTAGTCAGCGTTCTGTTTGTCCTTTCAACGAGGCCATTGGTCTGTGGATGATACGGCGTGGAATGACGGAACTGTGAAGTGCACAAACGAAGTAACTCTTCAATGGCATCAGCCGTGAACTGGCGACCACGGTCGCTGATGACACGTGGTGGGCCATGACGAAGGACCACGGAACGGAGCAGGAAGGCCGCCACGCAAGCAGCGGTGGAAGACGGTATGACTGCAGCTCCTGCATACCGAGTAAGATGGTCTACGCAGACAATTATCCAGTGGTTCCTGTTGTTAGATAACCGGAATGGACCCAAAAGGTCAATGCCTACTTGCTCGAACGGCGTACTGGGCGGTGTCAATGGCCGACGGGGACTCGGGGCTGCGGTGGTCGGTCGCTTGTGACGTTGGCACGTTTCACAACTAGCGACATAGCGCTTGGTTGTTTCGTACATCTTGGGACAGTAAAAGCGCTCCTGCGTGCGGTGCAGCGTTCGTACGAAGCCGAAATGGCCGGATGTCACATCGTCATGCATGGCGCGTAGAACGTCGGAGCGGAGACTCTCGGGGACAAGAAGCAGAAAACGCGCTCCATGCCCGGAGTAATTAGTTTTGTACAGCAATTTATCACGGGCAGTCAAGCGACCTCTGCCTTTAGAAGTACGGGCGGCGACAAAAAGCGGATCAAGGGTAACATCATCCCGTTGTTCTCGCTGAAAGTCTGCCGCGTCGGGGAACGTAGGAGTAACAGCAGCGAGACAGTCATCAAAATTCTCAGCATCGCAGTCGGTAGTCGCAAGAGGAAACCGAGAGAGGCAGTCTGCGCCAGCGTGACGACGGCCACTCTAGTACGATACCACAAAATCGTATTCCTGGAGGCGCAGCGCCCAACGTGCGAGGCGACCAGAGGGATCACGCAAACCGACCAGCCAGCATAAAGAATGATGGTCATCGATAATCTTGAATGGTCTTCCGTAAAGATAACATCGAAACTTTTGTACGGCGAAAACGGCTGCCAGGGATTCCTGTTCCGTAACCGTATATTTGCGTTCAGATTTGCTCAGACAACGGCTGGCATATGCGACAACATGTTCTGCGCCACTGTGACGTTGTACAAGCACCGCTCCTATCCCGATTCCACTCGCATCAGTGTGAACTTCAGTCGGGCAAGATGGATCGAAGTGACGCAAGAGGAGTGCTGACGTTAGTATAAACTTCAGTTGAGAGAATGATGCGTCACACTCTGGTGTCCAATTGAAGGATGCATTTTGTCGCAAAATACTTGTCAACGGGTAAACGATGTCGGCAAACCGGGGAAGAAAACGACGAAAATACGAACATAGGCCAATGAATGAGCGGAGTTCTCGTGCTGACTGCGGTGGCTTGAAGGAGCTCACTGCTTCAATCTTACGAGGATCGGGCCTGACGCCATCCTTGTCGACTAAGTGTCCCAGGACCAGTGTTTGACGTTCGCCGAACCGACACATTTTTTAGTTTAGGACCAGTCCAGCTTTCTCAATGCAGTCGAGAACGAGGCTGAGGCGTTCGTTATGTTTTTCAAACGTGCGGCCAAAGATTACAACATCACCGAGGTAACACATGCATATCTCCCACTTTAGACCACGTAGTACTGTGTCCATGAATCTCTCGAAGGTGGCAGGAGCATTGCAAAGGCCAAAAGGCATAACATTAAATTCCAATAGGCCATCTGGAGTCACGAAAGCGATCTTTTCCTTGTCGGCAGGGTCCATAGGTATTTGCCAGTACCCCGATCGCAAATCAAGTGTTGAGAAATAAGAAGCAGCGTGTAAGCAATGAATGACGTCATCGATTCGCGGTAGTGGATAGACATCCTTCTTCGTCACTGCGTTTAGATGTCTGTAATCCACGCAGAATCTCAAGGAGCCACCTTTTTTTCGGACCAGGATTACTGGGGCTGCCCATGGACTAGATGACTCTTGAACGACACCTTTGTTCATCATCTCCTTGACTTGCTCTGCGATGACTTTGCGCTCGGAGGATGACACTCGGTAGTGCTTCTGGCGGATGGGGTGTGCTGAGCCGGTATCTATTCTGTGACGAGTGCGGGATGACGGTAAATGAAGGGGTGCATCTCCATGCGTGAAGTCGAATGCGGCCTCATGCCTGGCAAGGACTTGTAGCAGTGCTTGCCGTTCCGATGTACCGAGAGCCTTGCTGATCATGCCAAGCATTAGCTCTTCAGAATGGCGATTATCGCAAGGAAAGCAAGCTGTAGAGACGTCCGTAGTTAGTGCCGCTATTGAACTACATGCGGCTTCATCGAAAAGAGCGATTTTCATACCGCGGGGAAGGACAACCGGCGTGGCGGAACAGTTCAGCGCCCACAATGTGGCGACTCCTTTCGTCATTCACACGACAGAGCAGGGCACAAGTATATTTTTTAGCACAGTTTATGCGGAGAGGCCTAACTACAAGGTCAACACAATCAGCATCAACAGTAGTTGTAGAAACACGAACGGGCGTCAGGCACCACGATGGTACAATCACTTCATCAAGAACACTGAGTCTGTCTGTGTCCCCGTCTTCACCACCCAAGCTTTGTTCGGAATGTGCTGATATAAATAACTTGTTCAATGAGATTTCGCCACAACCACAGTCCACGGAAGCGCCGCACTGTTCAAGAAAATCGATACCAAGAATAACGTCGTGCGAACAACGAGAAAGAACAAGGAATTCCGACACAAAGACTTTCCCAGCCAACAAAACACTCACAGCACAAACACCAAGGGGATGAAGCCACTCGCCGCCTACTCCACGAAAGGTAATACCGTCGTTCCAAGAAAACATAACTTTGTGGCCTAGCCGGTTTTTGAAAGCGAGGCTCATCACAGACACAGTCGCCCCAGTATCAACTAACGCCATGGTCGGTATTCCGTTAATCGAGACATTCACTGTGTTTTTGAACATCACAACAGGCAGAGGTATTTCTTGCAAAGACTGTCCGGCGACCACACATCCACTGGCCGCGGATGCTAGTTTCCCGGGGGCGGTGAGGAAGAACGGCGCCGAGGGGACGGAGAGCGACGGGGACGGCTATTTGGTGGCGTCAAACTCCGCTCAGATGCTGGCGAATCACTGCGTCTGGTCTCGTGTGAGAAGTGATCCCTTGGAAGCAAATCGGTCGTCCGCAGGTCATATGAAGTACGGGTTCTGAGTGGCGAGAACATCGATGGTGTCCTACGTGATTGACGGGCTTGGCGACAATACCGAGCTATATGGCCTGTGGAACCGCAGTTGCAGCACACGGGAGGGTCGCGGTTCACAGCGTCTTCCTCGAAACGAATGGTAGACGGCTGCGGGCGGCGAGGAAGTTCGTGGTCATGTGGATAGCATGTCTCTGCTGCTTGCTGAAATCCGTTATATCTTTCATAAGTCGCGTCGTGGTAGTAGGGTCGGTGCTGTTCTTGTGGTGGCCTGACAGAAGTCGCAGGGCCTCGGGGGTAAAAACGCAGCTGCTCTCGTTGTGGCCTAGCGTCATAAGTGGGGCCTCTGTCGTAGAGACGTGACTGCTGTCGGGGCGTGAGTTCATAATCCTCAGTGCCCCTTGCCGCAGGATACGGGGAGAAGGATGCGACGTTTGGCTCAATATCTAGGGGTAGGCGGAAGCTATGAGTGCCTGGATGTGTCACTTGCGCGTGCAGGCTGAGTTCTTCCCGAACTATTTGTCGGATCGTTGATTCAAGATCAAGGGGCTGGTTGCTGTCCACGCTTGCAACTGTCGTTATATTGGCTAGCCTGCCAAACTTCGCCGTTATGCGCCTCGTCTTTAGTTGCTCGAAAGTGCGGCAGTGCCGAATGATGTCAGCGACGGAAGCCAGGCTGTCTTTTGCAATGAGGAAATTGTAAACATCCTTGGCAATTCCTTTTAGGATGTGCCCAACTTTGTCTTCCTCGGACATTCCAGAGTCCACCATCCTACACAGTTTTATTACTGCCTCAATGTAGGTCGTGCAGGTTTCGCCTGGTACTTGCGCACGTTGCAGTAGCGTCTGTTCTGCCCTTTTCTTTTTCGTCGCGGAGTCGCCGAATCGCTCTTTGATTTCCGAAACAAATCTTCCTCATGTTGTGAATGTTTCCTCGTGGTTGTCGAACCACACCAACGCAGTATCCGTTAGAAAGAACACGAAACTGAGAAGCGCTGTTCCACCTGTTGGCGGCACTCACCCGGTGATAATGGATGAGCCATTCCTCGACGTCTTCGTCCGATCTTCAGGCGAAGGGACGCGCATCTCTCAGTTGCAGAACAGAACTTGTCGGGGCAGCAGTTGGAATGGGCCGTTGTTCTTCTGCGTCGTGGGACATGTTCAGCTCCGGTGAATTCGGTGGGAGTCCGGCAAGGCGACGGCTCCGTCGAAGAACTTGTGGTTCAGCCTCCGTCTTCGGGTGTCGATTACGCAGCACCTTCCACCACAACTGTTACGAGGAGTTGCGAAGAAATGGTTCTATTTAAAGGAGAATTGGACGATGATGGTAGCGTGATCGTAGCGCAGCCCGGTCTCTCTAACTCCTCGTTTTCTTCGTCCTCTCTTTCTTCTCTTCTTGTCAGTGCCTTTCGTATCTGTTACAATATGTTGCGAGAACTGAAAAACAGTCGCTTCCTGTTTTCTTCATTGAGTAACCTGCCGCGTGCATCGGCACTGTGAAGCCCTTTCGTCGATACGTGGTGCCGGCCCGTATTGACACAATGACATGACCTCGAAATGTAGTATCCTCATGCCACTTCTTAAAAAGATCACTATTTGTGTAAATCAGCGTTTTTGGTTGAAACCAAGAAAACAAGAAAAAAATATTCAACGGTAGGTATCATTTTTTCCGGCATTTGAGTTCTAGCTGAAAAGAGTCGGTGAAAGCAAATTTACAATAAAGCTAAGGCGACCCGCAATCTGCACACAGCCGCAAGCCTACATGCGCTCCAATGAGAATAATCTGCCAAAGTTAAGGTCATGTGTCAGCTGGCCACTCAAGCAATCTTTACTTTTTTTTCGTTTCTGCATCCATTCTGCCTGCGTCTGCGGCAAAAACGTGAAGTGGGATGGTGGTGGTGGTGGTGGTGAATTGTAGCAGCAGGCGGGTTCAGCCTGGCGAACAAGTCCGGCAATTGCTCCAGGCAGATAGATAAACAGAAATTGGTGGAGGCAGGTGGTAGCGTAATGGTTAGCGTGCCCATTTCCCAAATGCAAGATGGAGCATTTGGGAGATGGGCTCGAATCTCGGTGGTTTGCTTGTGAAGACAGCTTTCTGTGCTCTCTGGTGACTGCGAAGCTCAGAATGAGGGGGCATCCTGACGACAACGGTCGCCGTCAACGTAACAGAATAAGCGGGCGTGCAAGTTCACGCCTAAAGCCGAAAGCACATTCAGAGGAAACACACTATACTCGTGCCGACAAAAAAAAAAAAAAAAAAAAAAAAAAACGTGATGAGTAACGAGCGGTGTTGTTGAGAGAGGCTGTAGACGGATAATGTCACCATAGACAGGACAACGCTCCAATCCCGGTGCTCAGCGGAAATATACGTTGACAGTGTGTCAACTAGCGTGTAATTGATACTTCATTAAGGTCGTTCCGTGTTTGTGTTGTGTCTAGCAGGAGCGAGTAGCGTAAGAGATGACACTGGAGAGAAGGCAGTGAGCGAAGTCCGCGAAAAGTAATTGAGGATAGCCATATTGAACGTCGACGCCATGTTGAATAAAGCCTGCGACTTCAGTTGCTCAGCCGCCAGAAAGGCTTGTGTCGTAGCATACCACTGGGCGTATTTGGTAACCACAGCGATAAACACACATTTTGCGGAAGTAAACAGAGGTAAGGGACGTAGTGAGTTGGCCGCCCTTTTCGAGCTCTGGCATAGTTGGAAAAATGAATGTGGCGAAGTATGACGCACAAAATAGTATATGTCAACCCAAACGAATCAGCGTGGTTATACTTGCGCGACACGCCATGGTGGCCTGCCACCAATACATCATGAACTTGCAGCGATGAGAGCTTTCATTGCGTACTTGAGAATAAAAACGAGCACATCAGAGACGTCCGAGGGACATTTCTAGGGTACAAGAGCATAACGCCCCCCCCCCTCCCCCCCCCCCCCCCAAAAAAAAAATCACGAATATAAGCTTACGAATATGGGCGTCGTAAGATCGAGCACTACGGCGCTTGTTGATCTTGTTTAGGATCACGTCAGCATTTCATTCAGCGTTTATTTCTGAGAAAAAGAGTTGAAGGCGCCCGTTTATTTGCATCACAATGGCAGGCGTAATCAGGCAAACATTGACAGCATTTCATTAGAGAGTGCCTGTCTACTGTGTGGAGATTACGCATGACAATGACAACAAACGCAGAAAGCTTTGCTTACATCGATTCGCACATACATTGGATTCGCATAATTTTTTTACTCATTGAATACAGTGCATTCTACGGTGTCATTCTTCGACAGATGGTACCGATTTTCGCGCAATGAGGATTGGAACAAATTGTCTCACCTTCCGGCTGTCACCTTCCTCCTACTGCCAACATAGTTGCTTAGCTTTTATTGAGTTCGGCTGCTAATCACGGGGTCTCGAGTCGAATCCCAACCATGGCAGCGATATTTCAATGGGTGTGAAATGCGAAAACCCGCGTACTTAGGGTTAGGCACACGTTAAAAAATCCCAAGTGGTCTAAATTATTTTCGAATCCTCCACTACGGCATGCCTCATATTGAAATCGTGGTTTTGGCAAGTGAAACCTCATAATCTGTTATGTAACATTCGTTAAGGATATCCTGGGCAGTCGCACAACTCTTGAATACAATTAAGCGACAGGAGTTGTGCGCGAGGTCTTTGTGCATGTGGATAGCCTTTATGGCGTTCGATAGCTGCTAGTCTATATTGCGGCTATATAATAAAGGCGGAAGGGCAACATGGTAGAGAATGTGGAGCACATACAAATCTCGCATATATTACTGCACAATAGTTTTAAATAGCGTTCTTGCTTCACGCACGTGGATGACCGCCATAGGAGACTACTTTGGAAACTAGCTGCAAGTACTGTATATGTCGTACCCATAGTGTACCTGGCCTGCTGGCCAGTAAGTGGAGACGTAATATTGCGAACAGCTTCGGCTATAGCATGATAACGGACGACGATACAAACTTAAGTGACTAGTGCAAGAGTGGACAGGGAACACTAAAGACGCTACAAGGACAAGCGCCCAGTTCGATGTTTACGCTTATTCTTGTCGCCTCTAGTGTCCCGTGTCCACTCTTGCGCTAGTCACTTTAGCATGGAATACCAACTAGCCCGGGCTCACACCCTGCGACGACACAGGAACAGTTTGCTCAACTCTTGTATCGTGACTTTTGTGTTAAGGTGAAAAACCAACTTATCCATGTATATGTCTTAATGCTTAAGCACATCTAGATTTTGCAGCTGCGGCGGTAGCCCATGAGTGCGCATTGCAATGTCGCTAGTGAAATAATTGTGTGCACCTTAACGAATTCGATAGTGGAAAATCAAAATCCGTCCACGACGGCGTCTCTAGTAGACGCTGTGCGATGTTCGGACGTTACCAATGTGTGCCGACTGAAGAAAGGCTGCCCCGGAGTACTTCTGACGGTTAGGCTAGCTTCTTTACTCCGTAGAACGAAAAAAAAAGAAAAAGAAAAGGAAAAGAAAATAAGAAAAAAAAAAGAACCGCATTAAAAGCCCAGAATCAACCATTGCTCGTCGCGACTAAACGCTCTTAGGATGACGAGTAATTTCTAGGCGACGAGCGAATACGCTTGATCAAGACCACTGATAACACCGGCGGGACAAGCATTGTGGCGAAGTTCAACGCGCAGGGATAGCTTTTATTTTTTTTATTTTGTTTGGTCGACGTCATCACGCGTAACCGCGGGAAGTTTGAAAAGTTTAAGGTTAGTACGCCACGTGGTGGCACCCACGCGAACTAAACCCTCATGTCCAGAAAAGCTGGATACGGTATAATCCATACGATATGCACTTACACCGCTCATTACGCACAAATGTCGTAGCGTGGTCCGAACGCACTAAACTAAGAGATTACCCACCGTGGTTGCTCAATGGCTATGGTGTTGGGCTGCTGAGCACAAGGTCGCGGGATCGAATCTCGGCCACGGCGGCCGCATTTCGACGGGAGCGAAATGCGGAAAAACCCGTGTACTTAGATTTAGGTGCACGTTAAAAACCCCAGGTGGTCGAAATTAATCCAGAGTCCCCCACTACGGCGTTGCTCATAATCAGATCGTGGTATTGGCACGTAAAACCCCATAATTTAATTTTTTTTTATTACGTGGTCGAACTGTGCGCCGCCGCGAGAGCACGCAAGGCAGCATAATTCCAGTGACGGAAATGCTGATCTTGATGATACGACGTGTATGAGTAACCGCGCTCAGCGTAGCGGCACGCTTCCCATTGTTCACTTCGCGATACCAGGCCACTGTGGCCGGCTACTTCATGTTGTCATGTTTACCAGACTACTGCGCAGCAGCCGCGGAGCGCCGTAAGACTGTCGCCTGCTGGAAGGAAATTCTTGCGCTGAATTCACAAACGCCTATGAAGGGGTTCTTAAGTGAAGGAGGAAACTATAGAAAGAACGTCGCACGAAGCGACTGAAAGACGGGCGTGACGTCATTTCGCCCAGCACTGATGTTAAGCTGGGGTTTAGAATAAGCATATTCAGCCAATCATAAGACGACGATGGCTGTCGTCTGCTGTCGCTTTTCTTTGTTGTATGGTCTTTCCAAGGGGGGGGGGGCTCTTGCCTGTTACTGGCTTTGCGCATGCAAAATAAAAATTGAGTGGCGTCTTTATCAGCGTTATGCTGCGCGCTTTTTTTACAAAAAACGAAGTGTCTCCAGTGATACTTGTCAGGGTGGCTATATAAATCTGGGCGTGCGTGTGTGTGTGCGCGCGCGTATGTATGTATGTATGTATGTATGTATGTATGTATGTATGTATGTATGTATGTATGTATGTATGTATGTATGTATGTATGTATGTATGTATGTATGTATGTATGTATGTATACGTGTGCGTGGACTCATGCGACAATTCTTCACTTCGCTCATAAGGTGCATCTTATTTCACAGCATTGCGAGGTCGCCGGATCGATTCCCGGCTACGGCGGCCGCATTTCGATGGGGGCGAAATGCGGAAACACCCGTGTACTTATATTTAGGTGCACGTTAAAGAACCCCAGGTGGTCGAAATTTCCGGAGTCCTCCACTACGGCGTGCCTCATAATCAGAAAGTGGTTTTGGCACGTAAAATCCCATAACTTAAAAAAAAAACTTATTTCACAGCATCGCTCTTGTTCAAGCAGACCACATGATTTTCCTATCAATGGTGGTACTTGCTATTATTCGCCATTTTCTTTTATGTCATCCTATTGACGCCCCGCTTCATGTCATAGACCGGATTGCCAGCCTTTGTACGCATACGTTGGTTCACACCGTAGGCCACAGAATGAGCAAAACCGTAAGCACAGACACTATTAGGTAATTAAATCATGGGGTTCTGCGTGCCAAAACCACGATCTGATTCTGAGGCACGCTGTAGTGGGGGCTTCAAAAATTTGGTCCACCTGCGATTCTTTAACGTGAGCCTAAATCTAAGTAAACGAGCGTTTTCGCATTTCGCCTCCATCGAAATGCGGCCGCCGTTAATGGGATTTGATCCCGCGACCTCGTGCTTAGCAGCCCAACACCATGGCCACTGAGCAACCACGGCGGGTACAGACACTAGGTCGCTTCCACTTAGTGCTTAATTGAAACTATAAGCTATGTAATAGGAAGCTGAGGCTAACAGCACTGAAGACGACAGCGAATTGTGCAACAGCAACAAGTTTTGATAATTTGAAACGTCTGGGCGATTTTTGATTGTTTCATCTCTCATGGAGAATAATAGCCTCAAAGGGTTGGAAGATATAAGCATCCGCAGCCCTTTAAGCAAGAGAAAGCTCTAAGTACACACACACAAATATATATATATATATATATATATATATATATATATATATATATATATATATAAACGTATGATAGAAGTGTTCATAAGACATCAATAACAAACTTGACGGTTGTCATGGACGGTCACTTCTATTTGCTAACACCCCATAGAGTGTCATGACGCGTATGAAAATTCAGGCTATTGCGTGCACAGAGGAACACAGCCTATCAGACATACGGCAGAAGATCGCCGCGCTGCATTAATGTTGCTACCTTCGAGCACAGTGCACACTCAATACAAATGTGCACCGAAACAGCTCAATGCGCTTTGAGATGACAAATGAGAGCGCGCTGCCAATATACAAGCACGCGCCATTCTCGCCTATCAGTTGTGGCCTCTGGACAGCCAGTCGCAACAGCGCGTTCCAACGCTTACCCACGTCATCTCGAGCGGTGCAGATAGACATAATTATTTTCGTAATACTGCTACACCCCTATCGTAGAAATTTCTTCTTAAGTTGTCATCTGCGACGGCTGTTTAGGTTTTGTGAATAGACTTACGCTTATTGTTGGCGGAAATACTGAAGTTCGCACCTGTGCTACGCTTACATATACGCATTTTTTCGACTACAGCGTTCGTCTTTGCAGTGGCGGGCATCGCAAGCTTGCCCATCTTACGATCAGTTCTCGCTTTGTGAGTACGCTTCTATCGTAAGATTTTTCTTGCGCAAAATATTGTGCGTAAGCTTGCTTAGTGAATCCCGCCCTTGTTTTTTTTCTGGCTCGTTGGTAGGTTTTGCAGGCATTTTTGCTGGTAGATGCTTCTTGCTCTTTATATTGAATAGGCACTAACGGCCTTTTGTTTTGGACTTCCAGCATTTGTGTAGACTTCCTTGATATCGAAAAAGGCCTTAACTTCTTGCTCTTTGTAGTCCTGAAGATGATTTCCTGTTTTTGTCAGCACCGATTGTCATGTCGTTCGAAATGGGATAATAAAACCAGAGACAATCCATCGTTAAAGCAGCGAAGACGCCCGTTGACGTGTCGATGTCCCCGCCTTCCTGTGGCTGGCTATTTTACAGCATTATCAACCGCTTAAATAACGCACCAACGTGCTCGATTAACTTCGCCGTAGCGAGTATTTCGTGCGCGTCAGAGGTCCCAGAAGATATTCCAAGAGAGCGCTTGTTTCGTCTCATCAGAACAGCGCGCGCTGAAAAGAGAGGGTGCACGCTAGAGCAAATGATGAGAATGTTTCGTCTTGTGCCGTTTCGCAGTCTCTGAGGCAAGACATGCGCGCACTAGAGCATGCTTGCTACGAAGACTTGCGCATACGCACAGCAGGTTGCTACTTAGGCGTGCAAAGTGGGTGGTATTGAAGATAAGCCATTGCTCCGCCTACTCTTTTTCGGGTGATCATTACCGGTTTTCTGCGCAAATGTTCGCACTCACCCCTCTGAAGGGAGAGACCGTGCCCACTCAACAAGCGAGCGATTGAAGAACTTTGTCGCGACCATAATTCTTGCGGATTAAACGACGCGCGCCGCTATACCGAGGTGTTGCCGACTGCCGAACTGAACACGATTCTGCCATCCGCTCAGCTCATTACCGTGAGCGCCTTGAAAAGAGGAAGCTTTAGCGCGGGTGCTCCTATCTAAACACATGTAAAAGGAGAATTCGTTTTTCTCGGCAACCGCTGCACCAAATTTAGCGAATTTCGTTGCATTTAAGAGAAAAACTTCAAATCTAGTGACTGTTCGTCCAGAATTTTCGATTTAGGTCATCAATATTTTATTAAAAATTGGCAAAAATCGAAAATTTCGGGAAAACAAAGCTATTAAGTTTACAAATCTGTAACTTAAGAATAGAAAATAATACCACAATTCTGTGAATAGCATCTAATAGTACATCTAACGCGGACAAAATTGATAACGTGACAAAAATTTAGTAATATGGGAATGGAGCTTTTGCACAACCCTTGTACACAACGTAACGAATTCACGTAAGATATAAATTGACATATCGGATTTGTCCGCTTTTAATGATCTAATAGATACCGTTTATAGAACCGCGGTATCTGTTTTTGATGCATAGCTATTATTTTTTAAACTTCGTGCTTCTATTCGTTTTTAAGCTGTCGAATATTTGAAAATCCTTTTAACAATATTCAGGCCCTAAATCGAAATTCCACTTCCAACAGTCACTAGAATTTAACTGGCTCTATCAAATGCAACAAATTTCATTAAAATCGGTCCAAGGGTTAGCTGAGAAAAACGTTTTTGCGTTTTACACGTATTTGAATAAGCCGCGTCGGAGTTGGGCACGAGTTAAAGCTTCTCGCAGAAAAGCGGGCGTCGGCGTCCGCGGCCGAGAAAATACTGCCTACCACACATCCTCAACCACGCAGGCCCTCCGCGTGGCGCATATGCGTTATTGACCTGATTGAATTTCTCAAAGTAAAATGTGTCGGAAAATTCGTAAAGCACGACTTACACACAACCTACAGGCATGCTAGCGTTGGATTGTAATTTGAATATACGAGAAAACATAATTCTATTAAGCTGAAACTCATACAAAAACCCCTTTTCCAGCTGCTGTTTCAGGTCTGTCTTGGTGGGAGCGGCCCGCTCGTTCTTGCAACAACATCAAAAAGACAACCAGTACGCTCCCCTTCGTGCATAGCGTTCGCCGCCAGCGTTTCCAGGAAAATATTATGGTTACATAAGCTGCAGTTGCCGGGAAGCGTGAGAAGCAGTCAGTGATCTTTGAATGTTATCGCGTTCCACTCTTTAAGGCAAAGCCTAAGCGTCCTCCCATTTTCTTGTTTTTTTTTTTTTTTTTGCTCTGTATACGTCCAAAGATTCACTGAAAGTTGTGTACTTCTCTCTGTTCACACTGGCAGTAATATTTATAAAGACGCATACCATGTGCGCATTTATGCTTTCGCTTTCGTTCTTTTTTTTTTTCGGGTAGCACGAAGAAATCAAACGAAATCTGAAGCGCACCTGCTACGCTGTGGCGTTTCTTTTATGTGTTCGTATCCTTTTGTTCCGCTTGCTGTCTAATAACGTTTGTTTAAACAAAGATTTTTTTAGGACTGGTTACCGCCGGCACTGTGATCCTCGCTTCCGGTCTTCGGTTTTGTTTCTTAGTTTTTTTTTCTTTTTTCCCATTCAATGAGATGGTATCTTGCGTCAGCAATGGGTCAAGCATTTGCTTTTGAAGGACACCGTCATTCCCCCAAGAATAAGTTTACCCTAATGGCGGAGCGGCTGCTTCGGGCGGCTTCTTATGTAAGCATTTCGAGCGGTCGAGATATCACAGGGCCCGCTAGCTCTTTCTCACCCAGGCACACACACCGCACCGCTTTGTCTAGTTCGCTCTCTCATCCGGGTGCTAAAAGTCAGACGCGGCTCGTTTCGTTGTCCGCACGCGCACGGCAGCGCCCGCGCGCACGTCTACGCGCAGCCGCGTATACCTTGCGCTTTATCGCCGCTACTCGTGGCTCTTCGATAAGCGAAAAACGCGCTCGAGCGGTGACGACCTGGAGGGAAGCCTCTCTCGTTCGGGGCTGCTGCTGCTCCCCTCACTGGATTGCCGACGGCGACTGGCTGGCGAAACCCACGCATGTCCTTTTTCATCTTGCCATTTCCAATCCCATTCCCAGTTTATGGGTGCGGTGTTCCCAAACGCGTCCGCAGCCTCCGCTCGGCTGGCATGCGCGACCAAAGAAAACACACATGTCGGTACAGATGGCGGGCTCTTTTGTGGAAACGTTCCCGCCCTCGAAATTGCCTGACAATCGCGCCTGCTCGGTTCAGGTACTCCTTCGAAAGAGCGAGAGGAGCGCTCACGATCCTGCCGCGACCGAGCGCCGTCTTTTCCCTCGTGCGCTGGGCCATCGGCCGGCGACTCCCTATTTCTTCCGAGCACACGGCTCGACTTGCTTTTGCCCGGCGCTTGTAATTACTTTCCGAGCCCCCGCTCTTCATCTGCGTGGGCCCCGTTTCAAACCTTTTGTCTTTCTCTCCTGTCGCTTTCATATTCCGCCGTCAGCTTCCGCTCGCGGACCCGCAGGCGGCGACTTTGTGTTCTTTAATTGGGCCGGGACAGAGACACGCGATGAAATGAAGGCACCCACGTTATCTTCTGGCATGTGAGTTGCACAACCCAGAGACCTTCCGCGCGTGGCCCTTTTACTTTCTCCCGAGAAAACTGGAGGGGAGGGTAGTGCGGTTCGCGAAATACGGCAAGCCGGCGCTGCCTCCTTCGGGGAAGAACAGCCTTTCTGACCCTTCCGCTGGAAGCTCCGAGGGCATATTATGAAACTGGCGAAGCCACGCGTGCATATGAAATTGTCACACATGGTCAAACTATCTCTTTTTCTCTTTTTTCCCTCTTCCGCTTTTTCCCTTCGTGTTCGCGAAATTCTCATAACCTCGCGTAGCGGCAGAACAGAAGGCGAAATAAGCGCTGAGGCGCATCGTACGTATTTCGCCGGTGTGAAGCAGGGTTATGTTCTGTTCCCTTTTCGAATTCAGTCGCCATGTTCGGAAGTTTTCCACTCACCATCTTGTTCTGTGGTTGCATTGTCGAAGCATCAGCAACAGTGTTACAAATAAGCAGCTACAAGTAGCCCAACAAAAAATAGCTTCGCCGAATTGGCTCATTTCTCGTAAAACGAGCGAACAAAAGCATTTCTCTTTGCATGGTAGCGCTGCATTACTGATGAGAGACAAGAAAAAAAAAAAACAGTGCGAATAGCTGCTGCCTGTGAAACGAAAGGCGCTGATGCCGTGCACGTCCTTACTAGGCGCGTAGAGAAAGAACAGAGAGGCTTCAAGTCCAGATAAATGCTTTGGTTAGGGGTATAAGCGTTTAGCTTGCCGTAAAAAGACTTGCGCCGATTGCTGCCGCGAGTCCTGCGCCGTGCTGTCACCCCTCACCGACCGTGATCTCTTTAGCGACATCGGCGTGCTGTGAGCGACGCCAGCCAGCTGTCTATACTGCAGCCCAAGCTGCGTGGTGACAGGCGCGGCGCTGCTCCTTTTCCGTTCCTTCCAACCTAGAGGAAATTCAATTTTTGAAAGCTCGATTTGCGACTGAGGGTTAATGAGTGAGACAGTCGCGCTTGGAGTCGCAATTCGCTGAGCTTAGAGCACTCAAGCCTTTTCGCGCTTGAGTTGCGACACCTGTCGCTTTCCTTAAAGGCCGCCGAGCAGGTGACGCAGTGTAGCCCTCGATCACATTGCACTTCCTTCTTATTCCTCTTATTCGCGAAAGAGTCAACGTTGTGGCATCTTTTCGCGAACCTGAGTCGCCTTTAAGTCAGACGTCTACCAGTGAAACACACTGAGGAAGACAAAAAGGCGGAGACATACGGAGGACAATGGAAGCGCGGAGGGCAGGATTGCGGCTACATCAAGTGTCTCACTGTGACGCAAGTAGTGATCGTTGGGTGAGGTTGCAAGAGAGTGGCTTGACTGTATTTTTCTTCCCTTTTCCTCAGCCCGAGTCGACGAATCGCACTCCGCCCGAGCGTCACCCACCCTGCCGACGACCATGAACTCACCGTGGAGCAATTTCGGATGCCTTCTTCGACGTTGCTCTGTTAGGTTTCACGGCAATTTGTGTTTGTTCCTGAATGGACATAAGTAACTCGGATGGAAATAAAGGGGAAAAGAGAAGAAGATTGCATTGAAAGCGGTCTTCCACCCTATTTCATGTTTGAAGTGCCTTGTGACTATGTCCTTAGTGCTCCTTTCTTTTGCTGTTAATGTTCTCCAATTTTTCCCGTTGTGCTTTCACAATTCTGGCATCAATGTCCATCTCTAGATTAGCAATTCCTAAATAAAGTAAACTCGCACGCATTCAGAGACCGCTAAGGTTAGGGACGAATATCGCATTTGCAAAGCTTTGACATGGAATATTCGTTCTTGAAGTATCACAAAAAGAATTTATAACGAAGACCCTTAATAGGGGTCCTGCGTCGCTCCACAAGTGCGTTGAGGAGTGGGGATGGTCGTTGTTCATTCGATATATATATATATATATATATAGAGAGAGAGAGAGAGCGAGAGAAGAATACAGTGAAAGGCAGGGAGGTTAACCAGAGGTAGTTCCGGTTGGCTACCCTGCACTGGCGGAAGGGTTAATATATCTTTGCGTTCTGGCAAGGTAGGTTGTCAGGCAAGCTTGTGGGTGCTCAGCTCAAAGTTTTTTGGAGCACCGTAATGACTGCTTCAAGTCCATTTTTAATTGCTTAGATGACCACTACCGTATTTGTGGGTGTGCTCCGCTGTTTGTGTTTATGACTGCAGTGAACTAATTACATAACGGGACTAGTCAAGAGGCAACGCATCGAACCGAGATAGTGAAAAAGAACGATTCGCGCGTGAGCATCACTTCTTTTAAGCTTGAAGACAAAGAGTTGCTGTGTTCCTCTGTTGCCGTTGATATGTTCCTCTGTTGCCATTGTGCAGCAGTTAAGTACACGCTGTGCTGTCTAAGTGGCTATGGCCTTCTGCTACTGAGCGGGAGGTCGGGGGTGCGACTCTGCGCCGCGGCGGCTGCACTCAGATGGTGGCGGAATGCAAAAACCGTCGTGTTCGTGTTTAGGTGCATTTTAAAGTACCTCGGATGGTTCAGTTTCATCCGAAACCGTCTACTACGGCCTATTTCGTAACTCTTGTGTTGTTTTGAGACGTTAAAATCAATCAGAGATGAAATAAGGGATCAAATAATGAGAGAATCAGTTTGTTACATCGTCTTGCTGCTTTGCAATCAGCCGAGGTAAAAATATTGCGGATATTGCGGACACAGGTTAATGCCGAGTGCGAAGCAGAAGCTTTTGTGACTTGTGCGTGTCAGGATATGGGCTCCTCTGTTTGTGTTGCAAAAGCTTAAAAAGTCTAATTCTGGTGTTTTTCTGTGCCAAAAGAACAATCTCATTATGAGGCACACAGTAGTGGGTAGTGGAAGACTCCAGATTAACTTTAACTCCTGCGCAGTTTGCCAACTTTTTCGAGCGTGACGCTAAACCGAGACAAAGTTCCGAATTTTTGTTAAATTATACTGCAGCGTCGCTAAAATAGTCGCAAGTACTGTCGAGTGATTTAAAATAATGTGGACTGTATAGAACAGTATAAAATTAGCTAACATGACGCAACACCTACGGAAACTTTTGCGTTCGTCCTTTGTCCGTGCAGATGATGAATAAAATAACTCAGTGAACACCCAAGCACTTCTTATGAGTTGTGAATGCGAAAGCATTAATCTCCAATTGAACGCCGCTGAGCGGCCCTTCAAGTTATGAGCTCCTCGTGAGCGCGTTGAGACGCTTGGCCAACGCCTCCAAGATAGCACAAGGCCGATGCACTTCGATCAGTGATGTCATGCTACCTTGCCCGACTGCCACAGAAGCTCCCGGGTAAGCCGAAGTGATTTTGACGTTGCCGACTTTTGTCACACCGGCCTTCGCAAAGAAAATTTCGGTCCAAGTAGCATGATGTTATAAAGCAGAGTGCGTGTTATCTAGGAGAGAGAGATGCAAATGAGAGAAAGGCAGGGAGGTTAACCACAGTTACAACCTCCGGTTTGCTAGCCTGCACTAGGGGAAGGGAAATGGGAAGTAAATACGGAAAGAAGAGCGGTGACAAAAATAAAAGTCTGAAAGAAGAATGAAAAGGGACGGAATGGGATCATTATAGTCTTTCTAATAGGCCACTGCCACGTAAAAAGGTCAACAAAGCCTTGACCGACTTTCGGTGCGATGACAGTTCATGTCGGCATTCGAAGACTGACTGTTCTGAAAGTGGCCTGTCGTCAAGGCGTGCCAACGCGGTCGCTATCGACAGCCTGTGCGCGCTGTATCGAGGGCAGTGGCAAAGTCTCCTCGCCGCCGCAGTGACTACAAGCCCCGCTCTCGTCCATACCGACTCCGAAGGCGAGAAATCTTGGGTAAGCGACACCAAGCCACAGTCGGCAAAGTACTGCTGTCTCGAGTCGAGAAGGTCCAGATGGGGGTAGAAGTCGAAGGGACGGGTCCAATCGGTGTGGACGTGTGTGCTTCAAGCTTGGTGTGTTCCATAAAGTTCTGATGGCTTCATTTGTAAGCACACGAATTTTCATTGCAGCGTCTGTTCTTGAGAATGGAATGGAGTCTTGCAAGGCCTCCTCATGTGAAGATCGTGCTGCTGCGTCAGCATGTTCATTGACCATTATGCCACAGTGGCTTGTAATCCACTGTAACGTGATGTCGTGTTCTTGGTCGACGAGGTGGGTAAGCAGCAGTCTGATTTCTAGAACTACTTGTTCGTGGGGTCCGCGGCGTAAGGCAGAACCCAAACAATGAAGAGCAGCCTTGGAGTCACTGAACGCGCTCCATTTCTTGGGTAGCTCATCAGAAATTGCACGAAGTGCACAACGAATAGCAGCGAGCTCCACTGCAGTCGATGTAGTCTGGTGAGATAGTCGAATCTTTATGGTGGAGTTTTTGCAGGAAAGATCACCGATCCTGCAGACCCATTCACCGTGGTTGAAGCGTCAGTATATAGATGATGATGCACGTTGTATGTCTCGTACAGCAAGAGCAGTGAAAGTTGCTTGAGTGCTGGAGATGAGAGTTCGGCTTGAGAGAACTCTCGCTGGAGCTGTATAAACTGATGGAAGGTATGCACGATAGGGTATACTGTTTCACAAAAGGAGGCACGTGGTCGATCCTCTGGCAGTGAGGCTAGATGATGGGCAGGGGCTCGAGCAAGGTGTCTTACGCTGGGAAATCGTGTGCAATCGTAATTGTTTCAGCTGTTGACGAGCATCGCGGCAATCCAAGAAAAACTCTAAGTGCCTGGGCCTGGACGCTTTCGAGTGGACCGATATTAGTTCTGCAGGTGTTGGTCAGCACAGCTGTATCGCAAATACCCAAGAAAGAGCGTCTTGTATAGTTGCATCATTGCATGTACTGACGTATCCCAGGCTTTTCCTCCAAGAAACTTGAACACGTTAGAAACATCCGTCAGGCGCTTCTTTCGGTGGGCCACATGAGGACTCCAGCAGAGGTCACGATCAATGATTACGCCTATGAATCGGTGCGTCCTGACATTAGGTACGCTTTGACCGTCGATAGAGACATCGTATGATCTCATTGGAGGCGCTTGTTTAGCCCAGTAGGTGAGACATTCGGCTTCTGAGCGTGGAGTCGAAGGCTCGAAACTCATTACCGTCAACGTTCTTCCTTTCGAATTTATTCCGTGTTTTATACATTAATTTCTTTAAAGCAATTACCGAAGCGCAGTTAGAACGCAGGCGAGAGCTAGCGCTGATAACACAGGCTTCCGAAAGCGAGGGCGACGTGGCGTCGCTGCGAGGCCCTCTCCCCTCACGCAACTAAAGCCCCTCTACCGAAGGTAGAGGGGCGTTACACTCAACACCTGACGCGCCAGTGTGGCAGCAGGTGTCCCCTTTCGCCCGCTCTGCTCCGTCGAGACGCGCACGTGACGTCGCGTCTCAGCCAATGGGTATGTGGGTGACTTTCGCTGCTCCAGACGACAGGCGCCGGCTTTCGCGCTCAATGGGCCGTGTGATGCTTTCACATCAAGAAATTTACCACCATGGTGCACAGGGCTTTACTGTTACGTCTACAAAACAACGGATGATCAAAGGTGAAATATTGTGTTTGCCTTCAGACTACAAGTTCAGTACACTGATTTTCTGACACAAAGACGCACTTGGTTCAGTAATGTGCGGAAATTTTCCGGCGGCACTCGAGAGAGCAGAACAGAATTGTGTGGCACGGGCACGTTCATGTTGCTACCACAGTGAACGACAATTACATGACATTTATACAGGTCAAATACTGCGTTGCTGTCTCTTGCTCCAGTTGAAACTCTGCGCTGAAATAACTTATCTGAAAGCCGAGAGAAACGAAAGCAGTGCACAGAAATTCACTAATATGTACTATTATTTTACAGCATAAATGCCGTATTGATCACCAGCTACGTTCTGTATTTCACCATAAAATGTATTACAAATGATCATTTGAGTGACTGCTGCGTCTGCTCACGTTCACCGATCGAAGGTATTTAGTGAAAATGCAGCAAGTGCAGCGTTAACACCCGTTCTATATATATATATATATATATATATATACCTCTCTCTCTATATATATATATATATATATATATATATATATATAGAGAGAGAGAGAGAGAGAATACAGAGAAAGGCAGGGAGGTTAACCAGAGGTAGTTCCGGTTGGCTACCCTGCACGGGGGGAAGGACTAAGGGGGATAAAAAGAGAAAGAGAGTGGAAAGGGGAGATAGAGAGAAAGAGAGACGAGCACGAATAAAGCGCGTACACTATAGAGCGGTAGGGGCCGGTATTCTTAAAGTATATCGTGAAGCCCCGTAGACCCCAGGAACCCTGATAACGCGAGTAAGGCCTTCAACGCGGATGTTCTTTCAGAGCGCTGACCTAAAGCTTTCAGTTCTGATAGTGGACGATTGTGCAACTGGTCCAGTACTCTGCACATCACTTGTCTCTGGGCACTATATCGTGGGCAGACACAGATAATATGTGTGAGCGTCTCTTCGCTGTTGGATGTGTCGCACGTGGGGCTGTTGGCCATTCCAATAAGGAAAGCATATGAGTTCGTAAAGGCAACGCCTAGCCACAGACTGTACAGCATGGTCTGTTAACGTCATGATAGCCCAGGCGGGAGGTGCACCCGTATGTCCGGAGACAAAGAACGCAAACGACACATGATGAAAACGTTCGAGTCCCACAGGGGGCAAACTACAATCACGGGACTTCAATCGCAGCCCAGCCACAGCGTCTGTTCGCGAAAGCGGAATGAAGACTCGTTGACCACTTTCATGCGCAGATCGAGCGGCTTCGTCGGCGTGGTCGTTCCCACTGATGTTACAATGTCCTGGAAGCCATTGAAAGATTATGTTGTGTCCCTTGTCATACAGTCAATTTAGGCCGCCTACTTCTAGCTTTTTAATCATGAAGCGCTATCTAGAAACCCGTTTTCAAAGCAACTTTCTTAACTTAGAAGTCGCTGAAACATCGCCAAATCTTTCAGTTTGTCCCTAAAAACGGTCGCTGGCCGCTAAACAGACCTAAAGGTCGCTAAATCTAGCGAAAAAATAGAAACACTGCATCTGGCACTCTTTAACGTGCACCCAATGCGCAGTACACGAGCGCTTTTGCATTCCGCCTCCGTGTTAATACGGCCTCCAGGGCCGGGGTTAAACACGCGACCTCGTGATCACAGCGCAACGCCATAGTCACCGCGTTAACTTGTGTTAGCGCAGCGCCTGGTCACCTACTAGTTGCAATTAGTTAAAGAAGAAGGCAAAAGTGCCGCATAGCTAATTTAGGGCGCCTCTCACATGTTGCCGTGACGTCAGCTACTGACGGCAGCAGCTTTTATGCCGCGTTTCTTACGTAAGCGGTTCGCTCATTTCATGCGGTACCCAGAGCGTGAATGGGGACTTGTATTTACGCAGGATTCTAACTTGGCTATGACGGGAGTAGTCTGTCGAAGAAGGCAGTTGCGTAAGCCTTTGTTCTGAGACCTACAAGAAGTATCGCTGTCGAAACATGAGTTCGCTCCTTTATGAGTTGTACTCCTGAGCTCGTCAATAGCCCGTATGTAACATGCGACACTCAGTGCAAGCAGAAAGTTTAATATATGCGTCGTTACAGAAACCATACAGGTATTCATATTTCATGCGACGCCTAAGACGTGTCAACGCAACTTGCATGAACTTACGCTCTAAATTTTGAAAAAAAAAATACCGTAATACCTACGCGGCATTGCACCTGAGCCGCCTGCGCAACAATTTAACCCTGCGAAAGAAAGAAACGACAAAGAACCAACGCATTTTGCAACCAGCGTCACCTCATTTTGCATCTTTCCTCTTACATCAATTCAATCTTTTTTTGTGTGTGTCAACCATCGCGTCGAGCGCACGATCCCGGCGACGAATAACGGCGAGAATGAATCGTTACAAAATTTTCCGTTCTCTCTCTCTCTCTTCGTGTGTACGCGCGCGCGAGAGAGTGAACGGTGTGGAACGGCAAAGGCACGTCGCGAGCAATCAAGATCTATCTTAAGCTTTATATTGGTTGTCACTTAAGAACGCCTATTGCCATCTCACGCTGAGCTCGGCTTTGCTCTACAAGATACGCTCCTGCGAAGAATTCTGAAGACGTGTTTTTACGCAGTTCTCTGTGGCCGTCACTTTACCGATGCGCAAACACGTTGCATCGAAATGTGTGACTGAAGGAAATAGAAAAAGAGCCCCGAAGTGCGACGCTATGTGTGCGCCCTCCGCGCAGACTGAACCATTTTCTGGGCACATGTTGTGGCTCACTCATTTTCCAGCAAAATATAAATACTGTTATATAGCTCTTGCGTGCGTATGTGCTGCAAGACGCAGATGGCAACGACATCCGAGATTAGCTGAAATTATGTGAGGTGCACGCACGCGCGTGTTTGTGTGTGTTGTTCGCCTAAGTGCACATCTTAAGGGCACGGTTTTTCTTATCGGTGGGCACTGCGTGCATAGTGTCTGTCCCCCGTGGTCGCGTGTGTGCATTTCGTGCAAGCTATCGTACGAATGACGCTGACGACATCGTACATTATTAGACGGCCAAATGATTCGGTCACTGTACCGTTTTATCATCCTCCCTCATTTCTCTCCACCATACTCACTTCCCGTTGCAGTCTTACGTAAGATAGAAAGCCGTAGGTGGGGTCCTCGGATCCAGCCTACTCCGCCTACTGTCCAGAGTTCTTAACAAAATCACACCCCTTTCTTTATCCAATGAATGGGTAAATGATAAATGAATTAAAAACCGACCGACCGACCGAATGAATGAATGAATGAATGAATGAATGAATGAATGAATGAATGAATGAATGAATGAATGAATGAATGAATGAATCCACAGCTACTTTTCTAGCGAACCACAACCCGTACCTTGCTACACCTTGAATTTATCAGATAATAAGATAGTCCAGATGTGTTCACTAATGCAAAAAGGAAACATACAAGTCTTGACGTGCCGTGTTGGCGTAGTGGATAGGGCGTTTCGATGCCAAGTCCGAGGGCGCGGGATGAAATCCCGGCCGCGGAGGCCACATTTCCATGGGGGCGAAATGCAAATATACCCGTGCATGCCATGCATTGGGAGCACGTTAAAGAACTACAAGTAGTCGAATTTAATTCGGAGTCCCCCACTGCGCCGTGCCTCATAATTAAATCGTGTTCTTTTTTTTTTTTTTGCACGTAAAACCTCAGAATTGAACGTTTTAAACGCAGGTCTTGACGGACGGTGGTGGAGACAATACATAAGGCCTCAAGCATTCATAATACAATGCAAAATATAAAAAAGAGAAACGTGCGTCGGAGAAAAGGCGATCGCGGCCTCAAAGCCTAGCGACATCATTCTGCCTCTGCTGCCGGCGCAACACAGCTCCCTGTAGCGAGAAGCCTATAGCGGTGACGCTATCCTCGTTTCGTGTGGCATCCATCACTGGCTTCGCTCTCGCGTGTTTCGCGTTCCTCCCAAAGCAGCTAGAAGAACGCGTGATCGCGCGAGCGCTGTCACCTGCGCACGGACCACGGCCTTATCGCGGCTTCTGTATGGGTGCACATTTATTACACGGCAGGGCGGTCTGCAGCGTGACCTGCCACAAATGGCGATGCATGAGTCTGGTCAGAAGTGAACAAGCTGGGAGTTGTCCGGAAGCAACTTTTCAGGCTAAGTTTGCTCAGAAGATTTTGCTGCTCTTTTTTCAGAGCAGTGAGAGCGCCAAACATTTATCATAATTCTAATGACGCAATCCTCAAGCACTATAGGGTGACCCACAAGGCTCCACATCAAGCCTGTGAGACCCATGGACTTACTCGCGAAGAATAAACGCTGTTGTACCGCAGCAAAACCGACTCCGCGTACACCCCGGCTTGGTTATTCAAGACTGAACGATGCGCTTCCCCGCTCTGTGCCTTCTGTGGTAATGTAGGCAACGTTAACATTCCATTTGGCTATGCCCGCAGTTCGACACAATGAAAAGCGATGGTCCACAGGCTGCAAGAGAATTGTCTTACGCACAGGACCCTTGAAGACTTAGTTTTCCCTGGAGCGCCCGCGGAAATCGGGAAGAGAGTGCAACGACGGCTGATTGCCTTCATGCGAGGCACAGGGATCTTCGACACCTGGTGGCACACCCGTGATCAACAGTTGACGGCTATGTATGCTAGGCTAACCCCACCTGCTGCAACATCACCACCACCACCATCACCACCGTCCCTGTTATCTCTAAAATGAATTCTCCTCTCTCTCTCTCTCTCTCTCTCTCTCTCCTAAACGCAACGGTAACATTTACGGATGTAAAGCTTACATCAGAGTGCCCGAAGCACTGTAGCTTGAACAATTATTTTTCTGACATCTTAAATGTACTCCTAAATATTTAGCGATTTCTTTCTTTGATTTGCTGTTTCCCTTCGCTGTTCTAACTATCTTTCATATCTCCTTACCCTTCCCCCACTGCAGAGTAGCAAACCAAAATCTTATCCGCTTAATCTCCCTGCCTTTCCCATCCCGTTTATCTCTCTCTCTCTCTCTCTCTCCACTGATGACAAACCAAAGCGAGCGGGGAGGTTAACTAAATCGTGTTTTCCGACATTGGATTTTTGATCACTTCGTTTCGGGATTTCTCTTTATGGGAAAGTCATTTTATATAGCATTTTATAAGGCATTTTATAATGACTTATATTAATAGCTAATTTTAGCCTTTGCACGGTAGCCAACTGCGGTGCCCCATTTTTCTGATTCTTTGGTTACTAATGAAACGGGCAGCACCCGATGAAATAATCAACCAGTATGCGTGACTGCTTGACCTCATGCAATCACAAAATCCTGCTGATGAAAGGCCATCCTAATTTCTTCGACGAAATCAATTTATTGGGCGTAGAAATTGTATTGAAGTTTGCGTCATTCATCGTTCTCATTAGCATTGTCGTTGTCATTAGTGCTTACAAAAAGCTACAGTACAACGAAGACGGAATATCGGCAAACCAAATCCCGATCTAAAGCTTTTGCGGCTCCGCGCATGTCGACGGCGCGCTTATAGACGGGCACAGCGCTCTAAAGGACGCACCGACTGGACTATATACAATCGCCTTGATGCAGCCATACGGCGGCATACAAAACAGCTTCGTCGCAAGAGCTGGGAAGCCTTGTGTAGTTCGTTGCATACTGGAAGTGGTTTTGGAAATGTATGGCGCATACTGAAGGCTCTCCGCACTCCTGAAATCTGCAAGAATCCTACGGCTACATTGAGCATAACGACTGGCCAGTCACTCAAAGTAATAGCAGAGGCATTTGCAGACATTTTCGTCTCTCCTGCATCCAGTGACACCACAATTAGCGACATTCTTTCTTTCACAAGTCACAGCACCGTAACCGCTTCCTACGGTCCAGCTTGCCAGATGGACGAGGCAGATTTCACTCTTGAGGAGCTGCGACACGCGCTGAGCCTCTCCAAACGTCGCACTGCTCCAGGCGCAGATGGTGTAACGTACCAAGCATTGCGGAACGTTGATAAGAGTTTCCATGACCGTATATTGGACGAGTATAATGAAGTATGGAGAACCGGTGTAATCCCTGCTGAGTGGAAATCGTCCGTGGTAATACCAATTTTAAAGCCCGGGCGTCCGGCAAGGCACCTCAAGTCCTACCGACCAATATCCCTAACTTCAAACATCATCAAGTTAATGGAGCGAATGGTCTTGTTTCGCTTAGATGTCAGGCTAGAGGAGCTGAATTTTTTCCCTGATGTCATGAGTGGCTTTCGTCGCCGCCGTTCGGCTCTGGACAGCATATCAGACCTTGTCTCAGCACTCGAATTTGCTAAAGAAAACAAGCATTCCGCCTACATGATCTTCCTAGACATACAGCAAGCTTTCGATTCAGTTCCGCATAAGGCGATTATTTTCGCTCTTGCAACCGCGGGAATTTCAGGTCGTCTGCTCCAGTTTGTTCATAATTTTCTATCGGAGCGCCGGATCTATCGGAGCGCCGGAGCTTGCAAAGAGCTCTCAACGCTACTTCGGAGTACTTGGGTGAAGTTGGCCTGCTCATATCACCTGCTAAGTCGGCTGCAATAGCATATCACCCTAAACAACGCGCTCGTCGAACAATGAGCCGACTGTATCTTGACGAAACGCCTATAAACTGGGTGCGACAACACCGTTATTTGGGGTTAATTGTAGATGATCGCATCTCTTGGCGTCCTGCCGTTAAATCTGTATGCCGCAAATCACACTCCCTTCTTAAGTATGTGGCCGCCTTGACTGCTCGAGGTGCTGGTTGCGACCAAACAACGGCTCTTCAGGTGTACCAGTCATCTGTACTCTCAGGCATGCTGTACGCATTACCAATTTTGAACATACCACCTAGTTTGATGGCCCAACTGGAGCGAGATCATCGCATTGCCCTTCGACTAATGCTTGGATTACCTCGTGAGGCGCAATCTATTGCATTACTTACTGAAGCGCATCAGTTACCCCTGAGGCTGCAAGCAGATCAGAGAGCTCTATATCATATTGAGCGTCTGCACCGCGCATCGAATGGTCAATCGCTCCTTGATCGTCTGATTCATCGCCCATTATCTCGCATGGGAAAAATGGCGGCATTATTTATGGATATCCCTACCGTTTATGAACATGCTGCTTCAGATACGTCTCCGCCTCCAAAAGCTATCACGAAACACGTATTCCCAATTTTCCTCACAATCCCTGACATGCACAAGAAGTCTGATATGGCTGTTTCGGCAATATTCCAATTGGCTCAGTCTCACTTGTTCGAAAAGTTTCCAGATTATCTTCAAGTTTTCATAGATGCATCTGTACACAACGACGGTCAAGGCGCCTCTGTAGCTTTTTACTGCCCTTCAACTCAAGTACGACGTATCTTTCAAATACCTCCTCCAACTTCGTCAACAACTGCGGAACTAGCAGCGATTAATGTTGCACTGAAATACGTGCAAGAGTCTCGGAAGGGAACAACAGTCTCGGAAGGGAACAGCAGTTCACAATAGGTAGTGAGGCACTGGAAGTGGTAAGGGAATACATCTACTTAGGACAGGTAGTGACTGCGGATCCGGATCATGAGACTGAAATAATCAGAAGAATAAGAATGGGCTCGGGTGCGTTTGGCAGGCATTCTCGGATCATGAACAGCAGGTTGCCATTATCCCTCAAGAGAAAAGTTTATAACAGCTGTGTTTTACCAGTACTCACGCACGGGGCAGAAACCTGGAGGCTTACGAAAAGGGTTCTACTTAAATTGAGGACGACGCAACGAGCTATGGAAAAAAGAATGATAGGTGTAACGTTAAGGGATAAGAAAAGAGCAGATTGGGTGAGGGAACAAACGCGAGTTAATGATATCTTAGTTGAAACCAAGAAAAAGAAATGGGCATGGGCAGGACACGTAATGAGGAGGGAAGATAACCGATGGTCATTAAGAGTTACGGAATGGATTCCAAGGGAAGGAAAGCGTAGTAGAGGGCGGCAGAAAGTTAGGTGGGCGGATGAGATTAAGAAGTTTGCAGGGACAACGTGGCCACAATTAGTACATGACCGGGGTAGTTGGAGAAGTATGGGAGAGGTCTTTGCCCTGCAGTGGGCATAACCAGGCTGATGATGATGATGATGATGACGTGCACGAGCAGTTAATTACATCGAAGGTTGTCATCTTTACGGACTCCCGTGCTGCCCTTAGCAGGTTACAACGCAGTGAGCTTGATTGTCCACTTGTGCGCAGCATTAACGACTCTGCGAGCAAAATTACATCACGTGGGGTATCTCTCGTTGCTCAATGGATACCTTCACACGTAGGAATCGCCGGAAATGAAGAGGCTGATCGGCTCGCTTCAAGTTGCGTTCATAACAACTGTGACTGCCCAGAAATTTTGTGGAAGCTTGATGACGCCCGTCTGCTGATTCGTCGCCACCTACTCAAGCAGCATCCAGATCAGCGCGTCGCAAATGGAACGTTCCCGCCCCGTGTTCGTGGTCCAGGCTTGCCTCGTCGCGCTAGAGCACAACTGCTCAAAATGAGGGTTGGTTGCCTGAACGTGCACGAACGTTTATACAGACAAGGCCGTGCGGAAAGTCCATTGTGTATGTCTGGTGGCTGCTACGAGACACTTCAGCACCTTATATTTGAGTGTCCCACTTTCAGTGCGCAGCGCATGTCGCTAGTGAGAAACTATCATCTCCTTGGCCTGCGGTGTGCGACACTCGAGGAATGTTTATACCCCAGTGGCTGTGCATCTAAACGTGATCAGGCCCATTGCGCCATACTAACCTTTATAGAACTAACTAACTTAGGTTCACGTTTGTAGCATGAACATTCGACATTATGTAGTAGCGTGACCTTCAGTGACCGGCCCTACTGTGTGTGATCAGTACTGTACCCTAACGCTTCTTCCTTCGAAGATGGGAGGTGGCGGGTTCAAACACCTTATAGTGTAGATTGTGAACCGACTACCGGTGAAACGATGATTACGTGCAGCTTTACTTGGCGTCTCATCATGGAGAACACAATTAGCCGCATAGCGAACTAGCCATGGATGTGGTTGATAATTGTGGAGGCTGTTCGACGCGGCGTCAATTTAATTCCGGCTGCAGAGTTCTACTTTAGTCTTTAGATTTGTCCTGTTGCAGTGTTCTACTTTGGTCGTTAGATTTGTCCTGTTGCTCTCCTTTCCTCTTTCCTTTTTCCTCCCCTCCTTCCTATCTTCTATTTCTGTGTTGCTGTCACCTCCCTTCAGAAGAGTAGGCAGGCGTTGTGCCCCTTCCGGTGGCAGTTGCCAGCCTGCTCCTCGCTTTCCCTTTCCTGATACCTGTGTATATGTGTATATGTGTTCAAACAAATAGCACACGGTGTCCTTTGTTGTATTGAGATAAAATTTCGGGTTCTTCGACGCGCACAAATGGACTCATAGGACATAGTATGACAAGCGGCATTATTCCTTGACCTTGTCAATATTTGTGAACTGTCTCAGATTATGTTTACTGTTAAAAAAAAAAAAAAAAAACTAATCGTTATGCGCTAGCCCGCTTGCATGGATTAATAAGTAACGTTTATATTGGTCCTTCTAATGATCTAGTGCTTGTGTCTAGCGTTAACGAAATCGAAAACCATCGCGTCAATTTACACTGTGGGCGAAAGTGCTTCTTTGGCGGCGTTAGTTTTGCAAAAATCACATTCACAATATACGATACCAGTATCTGGTAGAAATGTAGATGGTGCACCCTTGCAATTTTCTAATAGTGCCACGCGAGCGTTGACCGCACAGCGTGTCAGCTGCCTTGTAGCAGCGGCAGGATCGGCGACAGTACGCGCAGGCCGCGCAAAGCGACTTTCAGTTCCATTGTATTCTGCTGCAGGGTTCGCCTTCATGACTACCCCTCGCCGCTACAAGGCCGCTGACACGTCGCTGCGGTCAACCCTCGCGCGATATTATTTAAAAAATGCGAGGTTGTACATATTTTTTGCGACTGTATACATTCTTAGCCGGTGCAGTTTTCAGAATTGTGATATATCTCTTCGGTGTTTGCTGAGTTATATAGGGGTGTAAACTTGATGCTTTCATTAATTCATTTTTCATTTCATTAATTCATTTTTTTTCATTAATTCATTTCATTTCATTTTTTTATGCACAAAAACATATGTGAGAGAATTGGAACGTGCAATTAAAGAGAAGACGAAGAATCAGCTTTGCCGTGTCGCCAGAATTTTACTTCTTTTATTTGCAAGAAGTGTTATTTAAATGAGATCGGCCGTTTTACTGCAAGAGCACCTCTGCACTGCACACGTATTTGAATAGGCTATGGCGCAAGCTACAGCTTCTTAATTAGAGGCGTCAAGTGCAGGAACGCAATGAAACTGTTGAATTGCAGTTGAAAGTTTAAAGACATTAACTGCATTCTCTACTTGGACGGGCGTGTAGACAAAGAAAACACGTAAACCCCAGGCGCCAAAACGTAAACAGTCGAGAAAGCACGTACTCGAGATAGCCTAAGAACGAGGGAGATCACGAAATTGCCGCGGAAGTGACTAGGCAAGTGTAGACGGATGCTGTTTTGAAAGTCTACAAGTTTTGAGAACCCTACAGGCCTAGCTTAGCTGCCTCGCGGTGGCACGGATATGCTGTTTTGACAAATAGGCAGAAAGGAAGGCGTGCGGATGTGAACTGTCGTAAAGAGCCGGTAGACACACTCGTGATGTCAACGAATATCCAGCAGCACCGAGAAAACACTCGTGCTTGCGTGCATGTCAGAACACATCAGGAAATACTCTCAACGGGTGAAACCGAAGCCGTCAGGTGTTGTTTCGTGTTAACGCGAGAAAAAAAGACGGCGTCGCTGCCGTATTCTTATTCGCTGTCGCTTTTCATAAGACAGCGTATGCGGGAATTCGAGGAACGTGTGTCGCTCCTTTAATCTGCATTAATCCAGCTTCTGAGAAGCTTTTTGCTCGACAGTGTAAACATCTGCCGCTTCGGGACGCTTGCGAACAGTTCATGCGAGCTATAAACAAGGTGTGCGCTCGTTCCTCTCAACCACAACGCACATTCACTCCGGTGAGCGAGTTTTACTAATTTCAAAAGGAAAACGCTTGCAGGAAGCAGCACGTTTTTTGAAAAGAATATTGCCAACGTAATTAAGTGGTCTTGTGGCAAGATAAGGCTCTAAGCAAATTTGCATGACGGCTGGGCGTTAATTTACATGAAAAGACTGCAAAACAGTGGGAAAAATGTGCGCTTAAATTAACTTTCTGTTCTCCTGCCCTGGTCGTGATTTTCGTCAGGCAGTAGTGGCAAACAAAGCGGAAGCATGCTGCGGTTACGGCTCAGGAAATGACGCTTGGGATCATTTATCTTTCCACATGGGGTCCCTGCAGATAGGAAGAAACCGGGTCGATAATAGGTTGTGATGGACACGCGCGATCGAAAATATCGCTGAAGTGCGGAGGATCCTGCCCTATACGAGCGAAGACCAGCGATATCCTGTGCTTGACATTGCTTAAAATAACGTTATCATTTGGCTGTCAAGGTAAAAGCAGGGCCCGTATTCATAAAAAAAAAACTCTTACGCTAAAATTGCTCGCAAGAAAATCTTTTCAGCCAATCCAGGTGATGGACACACCATTAGCGAAGGCGGTCGGCTATTGGGAAACATCACTTACGAACGAAAAGCTTTGCGCATTCCATTTTAGGTGTTTTAATTACGATCTGCGGGCAGGAGGGGGGGGGGGGGGGGCACGCACTGGATATGTGGTTTTCTACGGCGGAGCACAAGGTCGCGGGCTGGATCCTAGGCCGATGGTGACCGAGTGAACCTGCTTGTGCACTTCTATTTACGTGCGGGCTAAAAAAAAAAAAAAGATTTCCATTTGCTAAAATTATTCAAGACTTGTCCTCCATGGCCTCACTCATTTGCCACCATGCAGTTTCAAGGTGCAAAAGGCAACCATTTGTGATTAGACATCTAAGTACACTTCAACACATGCAGAGGACGAGGACAGAGAGCAGGAACACACAACGTCTGCTATGGCTCCACTGAAGTATAGACTGCCAACGCGCCTTCTTTTTTTAAATCTTTCGTAATAGAACAGCTTAGTCCACAGTTGCCATGGTATTGAGCCAGAACTGACCACTAAAAAAAAAGAAGAAAAAATCGTTTTTCTTTTTTTTTTTTTTACGCGTGCGGGTATTCAAGTGGGGCTATACAATTTATTTATTTTTTTAACCCTAGGAGCAAACCCAAAATATGAGATGCCAGTTCTCGGTTCAGGTGGTCAGCTTCTCTGAAGATTTTCATCCTTGCTTTGCCTGCACATGTGGCTCGACCATACCACCTCATCTGTAAATGCACACAAGGTTGCCGTCAATTTAAAAGTGGTAGCATTGCTACTGCGGTTTTCAACGGGTCCCGTCGGGAAGCAAGGCATATTTGTCATACACTCGCGAGCGTTCGATATTGATGACTGTCAAATAGTTATCCGGTGGTTGGAGACCTATACGCGCTGCTCCAGTCAATTTTAACTGAGGTGCGATAGAGTTATCACGTGACTTCACGGATGCAGCCTCCTCACCGTGGAAATACCCGAATATGGCGGCCACGATGACGTCAGTGCACCTTATTATCTCGCGTACATTTTCTTGCTTTTTGACGGGGGCCGTTTTTTTACCGCATTATCACCGTTATCGATTTGTCGGTCGGCGCATACTGCACCTGTCGTGCTGTCGTGCTGTCACGTTTCTTGGTTACGCATCTTTTCGACGTGCAGTACTCCAAGATGGTGGCCACGATGATATCAATGCAAAGCATCTATAGGAGGATTCGAGTGAAAGCGGTGTTCGCCGCGCTCTGCGGAGTAAATCATCTATACAGTTTTAATTGCATTCCGCTTGCTGCATATTTGTCAATATAATTACTTTCGCAAGATTTACTATTAAGAAAAACATATAATGAAGCAGTTGGGGAACGTCCTAGGGAACGTCCAATTCAGGAGTATTTAACTTCTCATTTAATACGTAATAATTTTACCCCATCATAGAGAAATCCCGCTGAATATGGAAAAAAATATCCACGGAACTAAGCGTTTGCGGATTCGAAGTGCAGTGCCTTAAAACGTACCACGCATGAGCGAATAGCGCTTATAACCTAGCATGCTGATGCTGAGAAAGGGACAGCGTATAGAGAGGTAGGCGTTGGCTCCGAAATTCACGCCAGCGGTCGGCCACGCTCGCTCCACAGATAGCAACAGACGCGGCCATTCATAATAGCGATTAACCAAATGAAGAACCGGAAACAGTCTCCGTCTCCGCCCTATCATTTTGTTGGTGACAGTGCACTAGATCAAAAGTGTGGTTAGTTCGTAGGTGGACCCGCCGTGGTTGCTCAGTGGCTATGGTGTTGGGCTGCTGAGCACGAGGTCGCGGGATCGAATGCCGGCCACGGCGGCCGCATTCCAACGGGGGCGAAATGTGAAAACACCCGTGTACACCCTCTCCTACGCCCTGCGCGCCCGTGCATGCACACATTTACGTGCACTTTCAAGAACTCCATGTGGTCCAAATTATTCCGGAGTCCCCCATAATTTTAAGTTCACAGGCGGCACGATTGAGAGCACAAAGATGGAGGCGCGTAAGCGGGCAGTCAAGTGAATTCCTTTAATGTTGCGCGGGCTGTCTTCATGACGAAGGAAGAAATGTTCGCTGTTGCTTACATCGGGTCCATTGGCGCAAGATCAACTTACTCTGCCGCGCCAGCCACTGCATTGCTAGCAGAATAAATAATGCTGAATCGGACCTTTCTTTATATATAGAGCGATCAACAATTTATTCATTGGTAGCGTTTCTTCTAATTTAGGACTTGCACAGTTGATTAAGTGACATTCACTACTAATGCAGCTAAAACTTACATTGGAAGTTCGCGATTTGCTCTATGGAGTGGCCGACAATATACTTTTAGTCGCGGTCCTCCTACATTGCACCCGAATATTTCTAAAACTTGGCTAAAGTTCTGGGCACCCTGAAGCGCTTCCTAGATGGGAGGTCACTTTTGATCACAGTGGTGTAGACCATTCCCTGTTTAAAAACACATGCCCTGGACGGCTTCCATTTTTTGCTCACCGACGCAGCTTGATGAGTGGACTGATAAGGCGCGTAACCGGATGTTCCTTGGGACAGCACGCTCGGTGCCGTTATGCCGTTATCACGTGCGCGAAATCGTCTATATACTGGCACGTAAACTGAAATAAGCAGGGCAGAAATTATGTATTGAGGTATGCTTCCGCAATGCGATTTCCTTTTGTTTTTAACTGCTTTCTGCTCAACGAAACGCACTGTTACCCTTGCTCGGTTCTTTTTTTACTTTCCTTGCAGCTCAGGACCACTGTCGAGTTTTCTTACAAAATAGTTTTATTCATTTTTTTCTGGTATTATTCTTCAGATATACAAACGAATATAAACCTGTTTAAGTCGGTTCGAGTCGTTATTTGATCGCTCCCGAGTTGAACCCTAACCGTTTTTGTTGAACGACCATGGAAACAGAAAAAGAAAAAAAAAAAAAATGTTTCGGCTCGACACTCTGACAGTCGCCGCTCCGCTTCATATCTACTGTTATGCGACTCCTGTCATGTTAGCGCATGCAGCCGTTGCCTGGCACGAGCGGATAGTTTGGATTCGGATGTTTAAAAAAAAATTATGGCGCGAGTTTGTTGAAACAAATAGGCAGAAAGTGCAGGAAAACACACGCACACACACCTACTTCTGCCTGTACTTCTTTCAAATTATTTAACAGCAGATCTGAAGAAATACATCCTCCATATAGTTCAAAGAATATAAACACGTAGGAAAAGTAACAAGACTTTACTGACGTCAGTGAAGTTGTATTATTTTTGCTACGTGCTTGTATTCATTGAACTATTTCTGTGCCGGAACCTGTGATTCTATGATATATATATATTACATTTTTACATACATATTTACAGTTGTTTACAAAAAGGTTTAATAAATGCCTATGCCTTCCTTTCTTTCTTCCATCTGATTTTTTTCTGATACCTCTCTTTGTTGGTGATGACTATGTGATGCTTTACAAAGACTCGTTTTTTTGTGGGGGGAGGGGGGGCAGTAAATGGTCAGAAACTGACAAACCGCGAAAAGGGGGGGGGGGGGGGGGGATGAGGCAATGCAAGCTCTCTCCTTAAAAGAGAAACGTGGTGGAAAGAACGACGTGTGTCTTTATCGCGGTGTGCCGGATGGATGACGCTGTAAGGAGCGAATGCGTGGATGTCACGAAAAAAATAAAAATAAAGGTGTTTCCGTGGTCAAGGCGGCCGCCAGCAGGCGTTTTCCAAGGTTTTATCCCTCCATTTCGCGGTTCGCTTCGGACGCTTCTCAGTCACAAGCCCTTATTAGCGGTGGTTTCAATGGAAGCAGCAACAATAGCAGCTAGGAACTTTGTCCAGCCACTACTGGCTGATGGGCCGAGACTTTTGGCGAGAACCTCGCGCTCGGGATGCCGCCCTTCTGCTGCTGTGCGCCAGCCTCGTCGGCTCCGACGCGCAGGAAATTGGGTTTGTGGCGAGGGGTGGAGGTTAGCTCGTTAGGGATTAACGGGGCCCGCAGTAATGCACGCATGTGCCCGCGCCGGCGAGAGAAGACGTCAGTGGCTGGGCGTGCAGTGGCGAGGCGCTCGACTGATTACTGCCGTTTTGTTGTACCCGCCGCTGACTTCGTTTCTTCTTTTTTTGCCTGTCTTTTTTTTTTTTTCGTTCTCTCAGTTTTCCTGCGTTCTTCTGATATGCTGAAAAAAAAATATGCTGTGGATAGGTTGACATCTTGCGTGCGTCTGTTCGTTTCTATTGGCCTCACAGCTCATATACTACAAAATAAAGTGAAGACAGTGTCAGGACCCCTGTGACGTGGACGTCAAGAACTGCACGCCTTAGAGAGAGTGAGGTCACTGGTATGTCTATACCCCTTCGTTCCCAAGAGGGCCTAAGTTGCGTTTTCGTTTATTTTCCTTTCATTCGCGCTTCGACTTTTACTGGTTGCGAGCGTATGTGGTTATGGGTCGGTACCCGTTAGTGATCGAATGTATAGCAGCGCGCCCGTTCATCGGTGGCCGATAGACATGCAGTATACTTAACGCACCACGTTCGACTCCTGCATCGAACGCTACTTGTTTGCGCGGTGGCCGCGGCATTCGCTCGGAGAGCACGAAAACTGCGGTTTCCCGCAGCCTGAACAAGCGGCAGGCGCGGGCGCTCTAGGACTGGCCGCCCATCTGACTTCATTAACTGCAATCTCGCGCAGTCCCGCGAGACTCTCTCTGTGCGCCCCATAAACGGCGGCCACTAAACTGGCCACTCTCCAGCGCCCCACTGGGCAGCCGATAAATAGAGAAGCTGTGACAATGTAGCGCTGCTAGCACGCAATTTTTTTTACACCACAGGCGCTGCTTCTGGCGTTGCGCATACCGGCGTGTGGTTTTTTACCTTCGTGAAGATTTCGGTCGCGTAATTTCGCGGTGGAGGGTTAATTTTAACCATCGTTTGGTTCTTTTCCGCCAATCGACTGCACAATGCACGAGGGTTGTTGTGTTCCACCTTCGTTAGAATGTGGCCTCAGCGTCCCGTATATTTGATCGCGTGACATCGGAGCCACCGACACAGGCCCGCGTGCAGACTGGGCCACCGTAGTATACAGGGTGTCCCAACTAACTCTAGCCAGAGTTTAAACATATGCAGATGCCACCAACTGAACAGAACAAAGGTAATGTTGCTTGCCGTCGCTTGGAGATATTCAAACTTTTTTTTGCATTCCGCCTAAATAGATAATTATTCTTAATTAGCTAATCAACTTCTCAAATATTATAATTAGAAGAAAAGTGTCAATGAGAAGAAAAGTGTAAAATAGAAAATCGTAGAGCAACGTGAAAAATTCCCGACACAGCTTTCTGTTGTTCAATACCTGCTACATAAAAGTGTTTTTCCGAGCGTGAAAGTAGCCCCCGAATGCACGCAAAGTGCTTCGAGCAGCCAGTCGCGCGGCAATTTTGCATTTTTAAGCTTAGTAATTGGTTCAGGTTTTGCTTTTATGTGGTATAGTTTGGGGCCATCTATTATGGCTACTATACGAGCATTCTGAATATATATACAAAAAAAGAAAGCTTTGAGAAATGCGATTAGTGTGATATGGGCCAATCACAGGAACGCGGACTATAGACGTATTCTAGCTTCTGACCAAAGGTGCAATCATCTTGAATACCTGGGCCTTTTGAGGAACATTTTCACATTGTTGCACGTTATGGCGCTAACCTAACACACTCGCGGAACGTCAAGCATATCAGTACGAATCTGTTACTTGAAAACTGCCCATTATAGCCGGTGTTCACTGGCCTAGCCGCTGTTGTTGACGTTAAAGCCACTCTGGCAGGACCGCAGCCTACGTAAAAGTCATCGAGGGAGAGGCAGCTGAAATGATGGAGTCGAGGAAATGCGGGAGGTAATGCACTCCAGCAACTACTAACTGTGGTCATTCGAGAGAAATTTGAGCGAACGCAAGAAGTATCACACTTCTCTGTCATGCTTAAAAACGCGGCCGAAGTGATAAGTCACCCGCCGTGGTTGCTCAGTGGCTATGGTGTTGGGCTGCTGAGCACGAGGTCGCGGGATCGAATCCCGGCCACGGCGGCCGCATTTCGATGGGGGCGAAATGCGAAAACACCCGTGTCAGGCACGTACCCAGGGGGGGGCCCGGGGGGGCCCGGGCCCCCCCCGAAATCAAGTGGCATAACCCCCCCCCCCCCCTCCCCACCCAGGCCACCACTGCTCACACATTTCTAAAGCGCCGCCAGATCAATGTTGAGATTTGGCAGCTGTTCATCGGTCATCATTATGCTGCCTTTTTCACTCCTTTTAGATGGCGGTAGTTATCGGCCTCTCTTGTAATGTGAAGGACAGTTTTCTCATAGATTCCGCACCCGCCCGATTAACTCGAGATGCGTTCAATTGTCACCATCTATTCAACCGTCACGCGCATAGCTGTTGCTTTTGTTAGTTCAACCTTCTTTGTTTAGGCTGATCCTGGGACCTGGAGAAGGATGCGGCTGTTACTCAGCTGGCCTGTACTCTCATGGAACGAGTTGCTGCCGGAGAAAACGCCAATTGCGTTTAACTTCTCCCTTTGCTTCATTATTTCCTTGAGTTACGGCTCGCCGCGACGCTAGCAGATGCCCGGAACCATATACACGTGATATGGGTTATATAAGGTGGAAAAATAAAATAATGTGAAAGAGCGTCCATCATGAAACCCTGCAATGACCCTTAAACCCATAAGCAAGATGACTGTCGCCCGTTACCTCGTCTGTTTTTCTCTAATTGTGTAGCACTTTTCGTGCAAAATTGGCAACCGGAAACAAAAATCGCAAGGAGTTGAGAAATTAAGCGATCTACGAAGGGAGAGAGCCATGGCAACAACCAAACTGCAAGCAAAAGCGAATAATAAAAAAGTTAACCGTTGTTTATGAGAATATTTATGGATCAACATCTTTTTATTTAAAAAGGAAGTAGAGAAAACGCCGCCGCCGGAAGTGGAGAACAATTACTTGTTTTGAATGATGCTTCTACAGTTATCGGTCGAACCGCCTCACGTAGCCACTTCTCTGCTCTACTTATGTGGGTGTTTTTCTAACCTTTCGCGGTGAACGCAGTACGTCTAGAATCGCAGAGTCCTGCGCTCTACGCGGTTGTATGGGACTGGCGGCCGCACAGCGTTACGCAATTCGCGGAACTGTCAAAACTGATCAACAAGGCGAAAATAACTGATATTCGAAGCTATAACTTTAGGAAGACTGAAGAAGCCGTAAAAAATTAACGCAGCCTGAAATCAGTAAAAAAGAAACCTGGCATAGGACAAACCATGATGTATGCACTAAAGGATAAGAAGGATAATATCGTCAGCAATCCCGAAGATATAGTAAAAGCAGCGGAAAAATTCTAAGCTGACCTGTATACAGTACCCGGAGGAGTCACGATACCTCACTTAGAAACAGTAATGAACAGGATACAGAAACTCTCCTATAACTAGTGATGAGGTCAGAAGGGCCCTGCAAGACATGAAACGATGAAGAGCGGGAGGAGAAGGTGGAATAACAGTCGATTTAATCAAAGATGGAGGAGACATAAACTGGCGGCTCTTTATACGAAGTGTCTATCGACTGCAAGGGTCCCAGAAAACTGGAAGAATGCAGACATTATACTAATCCACAAAAAAGGAGACGTTAAATAATAGAAAAATTATAGGACCATTAGCTTGCTCCCAGTATTATATAACATATTTACCAAAATAATCTCCAATAGAATAAGGGCAACACTGGATTTTGTCAACCAAGGGAACAGGCTGGCTTCGGGAAGAGATACTTTACAATGGATCACATCCATGTCATCAATCAGGTTATCGCGAAATCTGCAGAGTACAATAAGCCTCTCCATGTGGCTTACATAGATTACGAAAATGCATTTGATTCAGTAGAGATACCAGCAGTCATAGAGGCACTACGTAATCAAGGAGTACAGAACGCTTACGTAAAAAGCTTGGAAAATATTGCTACATGCGTGTGGTATTTGTTTGTTTGAACGAGGCGCGTGGGCGCCATCACTCCAGAAAAGAGGAGGAAGAACGAACTGGGCTCGCGCTGTGAATCTAACCGGTCAGCGCTGCAACCGTTGCTGTAAATATAATCTGTAAATAGTTTCTCGTCTTACTGACTCGTCCTTCGCGTAAGAATATCTACAGAGGTTCTACAGCTGCCTTAATTCTACACAAGAAAAGCAGGGAGATACCTATAGAGAAAGGGGTCAGACAGGGAGACACAATTTCTCCAAAGCTGTTCACTGCGTGCTTAGAAGAATTCAAGCTATTAAACTAGGAAGGCTTAGGAGCAAAGATCGATGGCAAATATCTCAGCAACCTTCGGTTTGCGAATGACATTGTTCTATTCAACAACAATGCGAAAGAGTTAAAACAAATTATTGGAGACCTTAACAGAGAGAGTGTAAGAGTGGGGTTGAATATTATTATGCAGAAGATGAAGATAATGATCAATAGCCGGACAAAGGAACAAGAGATCAGGATCGCCAGTTGGCCACTAGAGACTGTGAAGGAGTAAGTTTACCTAGGTCAATTAATCACAGGGAACCCTGATCATGAGAAGGAAATTCACAGAAGAATAAAAATAGGTTGGATCGCATACAGCAGACATTGCCAGCTCCTGACTGGAAGCTTACTATTATTATTAAAAAGTAAGGTGTGCAATCAGTGCATTTTGCCAGTGCTGACATATGGGGCAGAGACTTGAGAGCAAGTTAAGGACCGCGCAAAGAGCGATCGAACGAAGATTGCTAGGCATAACGTTAAGAGAGAGAAAGAGAGCGGTTCGGATCAGAGAGCGAACGGGTATAGACGATATTGTAATTGACATTAAGAGGAAAAAATGTAGCTGGGCAGGTCATGTATTGCGCCGGTTAGATAACCGTTGGACCATTAGGGTTACAGAATGGGTACCAAGAGAAGGGAAACGCAGTCGAGGACGACAGAAGACTAAGTAGAGCGATGAAATTAGGAAATTCGCGGGCGCTAGTTGGAAACGATTGGCGCAGGACAGGGGTAATTGGAGATCGCAGGGAGAGGCCTTCGTCCTGCAGTGGACATAAAACAGGCTGATGATGATGATGATGATGATGATGATGATGATGATGATGATGATGATGGAGGTGGAGGTGGTGGGCCCCCCCCGAAAAAAAATCCTGGGTACGTGCCTGACCCGTGTGCTTAGATTTAGGTGCACGTTAAAGAACCCCAGGTGGTCAAAATTTCCGGAGTCCTCCACTACGGCGTGCCTCATAATCAGAAAGTGGTTTTGGCACGTAAAACCCCAAATATTATTATTGAAGTGATAAGTCACGCCCCCTTCTCCAGCCCTCCTTTATCGCGACGTGTTCTTGCCTAGGAAGCTTTCCTGCGGGTGCGTTATTTACATCGCTGCTATACGTGCTAGAGTCAGAACGCACGAGCAATGTGGCAATGCGGAAGATATCAACCTTCTTTTGCCGCGCAGTCTCGACGAAGTCGCTCAGTTTGCGTCACGTCGCGGCTCTTTATTGCCACTGCTTGCCGTCGCTACGCATCGGTTTGTCTGCGCCGCTGATCGAGCACGAATGACCGATGCGAGACTTACATATAATTTAACGCAAGGCGTTAATGAGATCGCGCCAAGTCAAAAATAAGTCGGGTGTGTATAGTGTGTTAAACGTGTGCGGCACGAGTCCATACGTGCTGAGGCTTATTTCGCTGACGTGAGGCTGTTGCCGCGTCGGTGACGCTCGGGTGGCAGTTAAGAACCGCGGCTCACCGGCCATATACAGCGTCTCAGAATGTGAGAAGCGAGACAGCTTGGCCAAATCCGGTGCTATATCTACAGCCGCCGCAGCCATTGAGCCTCCTAGTTCCTTCATCTTTCCCGCTTCGCCTTTAACGCGCTCTGCGCTCGACTCGAGCTCAGGCACCTCGAGCGGGGCGTTATCGGCTTACGGCAGCGCCCTCGGCCACGGTCCGGTGATCGCCGGCCACCGGCGGTCCCTAATTTGCTGCGGCGGCGCCGACCTGCTTTCTGGCCGCCGCGCTTCCGAGTGCTGTATCGCTCGGCCCAGACGTCTTGGGCACACCGATCCGTGTGACGAGCATGATGGCCGACCGCGCGGCAGGCCGCTGGGAAAGCGTTGGGGCTCGAAAGGCGCTTCACGCGCTGGTGGCCGCGCGTCAGCTTGGACCCTTGGCAGGTGTCACGTTCGCCGCCGCCAGGGCCCGCTGGGAAGGGCACGCCTCCCGGGGCGAGAAGAAAAAAAGAATAAAGAGGGGAAAAGATGCTGGAGGGAGTAGATGGCGCGTTCTTTTTTTTCTTTTTGCCTTTTCTTTTGTTTCTCTTTCGTTCTCGTTCCTTTCTTTTCTCTTTCCTTACTTTGTCTTTCTTTTTTTTTACACGAATGCGTCGTGCATGCAGCACGTCTTCGCAGAAAAAGAAGTAGCCCACGCCGACGTGACAGCGCCAACAACAACGCGACACATTCCCGGCGGGTGGAATACAGAAAGGACGAGTCTACCGTGTTAGTACAAGTGCCAAAATATTAGGCCAGTTTCTCAGACCAGTTGACACCCTTATTAGCTTTTAAGGGTGTAAATTATTTTACAATGCGCGCTCAAAGAAGCCAAACGACAGTCATAAATTAAAGGCAATAAGAACAATGTAGTGGTATATTGAATGCATATACACGTCATTACACAACGATGTGTTAACGTTGAAGTGTTGGAAGCATGTCGAGGGAGTTAAATTGGTTCTCTTCCATTGAAAAATGCATTGGTACAGGGAGGTAACCAGAAACTGATGTGTGACAGAGCCGCATGTTTTCCTTTGTGCCCTCTGTGATGATTGTTGATACGAACCCCTGTTGGTCTGTCTCCTACATACAGGGTGTCCCAGCCAACTTTAGCCAAAGTTTAAAAATATGCGAATGCCACGTAGCTGAACAGAACCAAGCTAAATGTTGTTTGTCCTCGCTTGGAGATACTCAAATTATTTTTTGCATTCCACCTAATTAGATAATCAGTCTTCATTAATTAATCAACTTTTCAAATATTATAGTGAGATGAAAACTCAATGAAAAAATTGTAGAGCGACATGAAAAACTCCAAATACAGCTTTTTATTTCTCAATACGTGCTACATAAAAGTGTTTTTCCGAGCGTGAAAGAAGCCCGCGAATACACGCAAAATGGCCGCTCGAGGCACTTTGCGTGTATTCGCAAAGTGCCTCGCAAAACACTTTTTCGCAAAACACTTTTAAGTAGCCCGTATTGAGCAACACAAAGCTGTATTGGGAGTTTTTCATGTCGCTCTACAGTTTTCTCATTGACAGTTTTCATCTCTCAGTAGTATTTGAGAAGTTGATTAATTAATGAAAACTGATTATCTAATTAGGTGAAATGCAAAAAAAAAAAATAATTTTAGTATCTCCAAGCGAGGGCAAAGAATATTAGCTTGGTTCTGTCCAGCTACGTGGCATTCGCATATTTTTAAACTCTGGCTAAAGTTAGCTGGGACACCCTGTATACGGATTTTTCAAATCCTCATCACCATGAAAGCATGCGGTGCCGGAACCGCACTCTGCCTCGATTAAGGTGCTTGATGCCTTCGTCATCCCCTTAGCATCGGATGTGCTGGTTGAAGATAAGGCTTATGCGGTGGCGTCCGAACTCAGAGGACCCGGGTTCGGTCGACCGGCTAAAGTGTACTGGTTTATTTGGAACGTCGATTACGGTTATCGCGACAAAACTGAAGTCCTGAAAGATGGGAATCCGTGAGTGATCCTCTAAAAGAAGAAGAAAGCAAAGAAATAAGGAAGAACTCACTACGGTTTCAAGGAAGAGTGCATGCAGAATGCGAGGTGTAATTGCCCAATTGCGCATTTCCTCCTGAAAGCGTTTCTGCACAGCGCTTTGCTGCGTTGCTCGAAGACATCGTTTAAGCCGGAGGCGACGTGCGCGCACGATAGCCTGCGTCCACAGGCAGTCGCGACTGACTCCGGCGAAAGGGTGCGGCGGCCACCTTTCCCGGCGGCGATCTATAAACTCGGAGAGCCGAATCTGTGCCATAATCGATGGGCATCAAAAGTGGCGCAAACCCGACAAGAGCGGGGCGGGAGTGTGGCCAGGGGTTGGGCCGTCTCTCGCCGTGTACACATTCGCGGCGATTCGCGAAGTGCGCGCATCGAAAGCGGGCCTCCTTGCCCCGTCGCAAATCGACGTCTTCCTGATTAACTAATTGAGAGGCGCCCGAGGAGAAGCAGGGCTGCGGCGGAGAACGGACGCGCACCGCGCGGCCCGGGGAGAACGTGCTTCCCATATTGCGCCGGGGGCTCGCTCCTCGCCTCGGTGGCTGTAACGATCTACACAAAGCGCGCGCTTATACATACACGAGGAGCCAGCAAGTGGCGCCGCATCAATAGCGAGCCAACTCTAATTACGTCTTTGGGTGTACACCCTTCCCGCCTCGCTCACTGTTCTCTTCGTTTTTTTTTTGTTCTTGTTTGTTTGGGAGCGTCTCCAGGTCGCTGCGCCACGCACTTCCAGCTTTCTTCTCTTTCTCGCTCGCTCGATTCCCTTCTCTCAGGACACGTGCACTGCGCTCATTTACGACGTCATTAAAGAATGAGCGACAACTGACCATTGCTAGCAAAACGAGTGGGCGGCGCCATTGATCTGGGATAGAAAAAAAAAATGTTTTTCCTCCTTTTCTTTCTCGCACGATTTGCTTATATTTTGTGGCTTCCCGTTTACACCGTAGACCGGAGGCGTCAAAGGAAGTTCAGATTGATTTCCAATGCGCACCGCGCGCCGAGTACAAGCTACAAAAGTCTCCGACTGAGCCCGCGCGTCATTCCTCCTGGGAACGAGATTACGCGGTTGCTATCGGTATTTTAGACGGCGCGAAACACACGCACGCTTGCACTCGGGACATATACGGCAGTGCCACAAAACACGGAGAAGACAAAAAAGAAACAAGAACAAAAAAACAACGACCGAACGAACAGAGTTGTCAGTCCGATGAGACCGTAAATAGAGGTGATAAAACAGCGCAAGCCGGCGTCGCGAGAAAAGATGGCGGTTCGGACCGCTTAAGAAAGAAGAAAGCGAAAAGACGTAGTAGAGGAAGCGTGCTTAGGAGAGTTTTGTTTTGAAGGGAAATGCCAAGCTGCCTTATGCTGGGAAGCACGCCAGGGCATGAACAAGATGGAGGGGCAGAAGTTGCGGCCGTAGAAGTTCGTATCAAGTGGAGACGTCCCAATACCGACACGCAAAAGACAACACGAGACGCGCTCTTCTCGTATCTCGCGCAAATTTTTCACGAAGAGGGAAGCAAGTATCCTTCGCAAACTGCGTTCGAGCTGTACGAGCACTATAGGGTTCCTATACTTTGAGTTAATAATTATAATTTGTGAGCTGATTTTGAAAACTCGTGATGAAGCCACTCGCAGATGCTAGAGATGTTACCATAGGGGCAGCAGTACCTTATTACTTTTTGTGACTGCGTAACGTGTTTTTTTTTTTTCATTTCAGCGGAAGAATCGGCGTCCTGCAAGCAATTGTGTCTGAGGAGTAAGAGTGCACTCTCTAGGAGAGTATCAACATTCCTGCCAACTTGTGAACATTAAAATTCGTAAGATTCCGTGCACACGACACCAAGAGCAAGAGTAAAGGATAAATAGCGTGCACTTTTTTTTTAAAGCTTGCCCACTGCACACGCCTTTTATGAGATTATACAAGCACTTTATTACCAAAGATTTAAATTTAGATGAAGCATCCAAGCAGCAGCGAACTTGGAATATCGGAAACCTTACAAGCAGCTCATTGCTTCTAAATCACAGTGTCCTTCTTAGCGACTTTCCCGTTGCCGATTTCGCGTACTTCAGGAACTTCTCTGTATAAACTTGCTCGAAGTAAGGTGCTTGCTTTTACACCATTGCACCATCAGGGGATTCCAACTGAAGGTTCGGAGACCGACGAGCGAACTGAGACTGAATTTATTGTTCGTAATTAAAGCTTGACGCAACCTTTCCTAAAATCATAAAAGGAGCCCAAATTCGCACACATTGCGAAACATTCGGCAGGGTTGGCAGGTATGGACTATCAATGTTCATATTTCACTCGAAATAATTTTTGCGCGTGGTTTACTGCCAATCTGTGAACGACTTCAAATCCTCTTGTCACGAACTGCTCGCACCCACGCGCACTAGAATACCCTAGCTGAAAAGAAAATAGGCTTGCTTCGGCACAGTGCAATGTACACTTAAGCGTAGACATCTTAGAATGGAAGGCCTGTAAAACACTGCGTCTGGCTAGACTGCTCAGCAGTCGGAAAAGTCTGCCGCTGCAAAGATGCGGACGGCGAAGTATCGTTGAATGTTTCGTAGAACCGACATGCACCGTGGACAAGGATATCACGAAGAGCACTTACGTAACATTTTGTACAATATACTGAAAAAAAAATGAGGAGAGGTGAACTAGAGAATGGCCTAGGAAAAGTTGGCAATATGGACAGGTTCATTATAATGGTGCCAGAAAAGTACGGTGAAAAACTGCAAACTCGGCACGGTGATAGCAAGGAAAAGAGAGAGAGGGAAATGCTATTTAATGAATGTTGGCGAGGTTTATACGATCGGTCGTCTAGCATGCTACCTCGGATGGAAGCAATGACATCGCACATTAGTCGCACGACACGCAAATACGCACTCCCCGAAGTTAATCACAGCATGTGGTTAGACGAAGCGCGCAGTGAAAGTAGATCCGGGAGCGGGTGGGATAGATGTGCTCGAGGCTCGCAATAGCAACGATGCACTTTTACAGCTCATGGTTTCGGCACATAACCAGCAGCAGTGCGGTAATTTAGCGTGTGGAAGCAGCTTAATGAGCACGTTAACATAGTTTTGGTATTGCGATAAACAACGAAAAAAAAAACACATTGAGAGTGACCTCCACTTTTTTGTTATTGTCTGGTTTGTATTTTCCGCATACCGCGTGACGAAAAGGAGTTTAAGTATGACTTTTCAGTTTTACAGCGAAGTTGTTAAGGGCTCCTTTCCCCACTATCGTGTCCGCGTGTATAATACCCCGAAGATAGTGCAATGCCGGCCCGACCCGCGGCGGAGGTGCAGTTCGCCATTAAGGGGGCCCACATACACAGCGTCGCTGGTCATCCTCCTTCACAGAGTGGAAGGGCACTGAGTTTTTTTTTTTTTTTTTCATAGACCTATAACTGAAGGGTGAACTGATAGTGGCCGCGATAAGTTATGGAGAGTTTCGTTTGGCGAGCGAGTGCAGTTGCCCGCAAAGTGCTCTCGTGAGGGCTGGCGCGAGTCTCGGAGGCACCACCGAGGCCGGCGCGAACTGCCACGAGAGCTGTTTTTAGGCAGTTAAATGTGCTCTTGTTCGCCCGAAGGAATGATCCGCTAACACCTTGAATAACGCAGCGGGTCTGGTTCCCGTGAAGACTACGCGTTGAAAACATCTAAGTATGCGCAGGCTTCATTGCTTAATGCATTCTTGTTCAATACATCTTCAGAGTTATATCTTCCTATGATACATAACATATAGTAGCTTTAAAGAATGTCTAACATTTCTAGCTTCTTCTCCATCCCCGAAATTTCCGAATCGCGCCACGTTTGATGAAAATAAAAGCTTGTTACGTGACAGGTTTGATTGATTGGCTTCATTTGATGGCTTGATAGAAACGTAAGTTCGCGATGCTAGAATTTGTCATGGGAAGGCTCAGACTCTCGTGTGTACATCGCTGCCTTCATAGACATGGTTAATGCTTGTTACAATGGCATTTTATTTCTTCATCATTCATAAAATATTACACAATTGTCGCGCAACAGCGGAGTGTGATTGCTGCTTGAACTATTGCGTCTTCGTAAATATATTCTTGTTTCAATCGAGGCAGTATATTGGTTTACATGGTGGCAATTACGCAGTCGCTAATGCATGGCAAGCCTAAGAGTCTCTCGCACCAAGTCTGGAAACGAGCGGCTCCTCTGTCAATGAGGTCAGAGGAGCGCGTACATAGGTACAGATTTCAGCGACTTTTTGTTTCCTTGGAACGCTGTAAAAAATGTAACAGATAACTACAGGGCAGAATGACGAATTCTAAAATACGCTATGCATCTCTGAAATTCACCCTTTGCTTCTTTTAATCGCGCTGTTGGTCGCTTTGTCCGACTGTCCTGCGCCCAATGCGAGGTCGCTTACTACTTGCGGCTCGTCCGACATATAAGGAATGTTCTTCCACAGCACCATCGGGTTAAACGAATCCAGCGAACACGCAGATTTTCAGGGTGATTTCTGTACAACACTATGGCAGCTTCTATGACGTCAGTGCATATTCCTTATTGTAGCCGTACTCCAGGGGCGCGATCGGAGGTCGTCGTTCGAAACGCGCGTTCAGTTTGCGTTCAGTTTCGCCTCATGCGATTGGCCTAGGCCGCGCCGAGTCGTCAGCCGCCGAGGGCACGGCAGACAACTCGCGGCCTAGGCCAATCGCGTGAACCGAAACTGAACGCACGTTTATGTGCCAGAGTCACGACCGCACCTAAATCGCCGCTTAAGTATAAGTACACAAGCGCTTTGCTTTCCGCGGGAAGTCGCGCGGCAATTTTGCGTGTATTCGTTATTGCTACTTTCACGTCGGAATGGAATGGAATGGAAAAACTTTATTGCTCTATATCTCAGAGAGATTGGCGGTGGGCCGGTGTCTTCATGTCTTGAGTCCTGGCCGCTTCACAAGGTCGGCGCCTCTATTCCAGGGCACCGCTGAGTCTTGCTGCCTCGCAGGCGTGCTGCACAATTGCCCGTTGGGCTGCGAGCTCGCTGCTGGTGAGCAGAAAAACACTTTTATGCCACACGTATCGAGCAACAGAAAGCTGTATCGGGAGTTTTTCATGTTACTCTATAATTTTCTCACTCACTCTTTTCATCTAATTATAATATTTGACAAGTTGAATAATTACGACTAAGTATTTAATTAGGCGGAACGCAAAAAAAAATACAATCTGAGTATCTGCAAGCGACTGCAAACAACATTACATTAGTTCTGTCCAGCTGCGTGTCATTTGCATATCTTTAAACCTTGGTGCATGATAGTAGAGACGCCTTATATAATAATGTTAACGAAGGACGTGGTTAGCCCCACACTGCAGCACGTGTGGTAGCTCGCCTGGGTTACATGATTGCTTTCTTTTGTACATGCATAAAAACGAGATTAGTAATGGAATCCTCTACAACAGATAAGTGTGGCCAAGAATGCGTTAGCACTCTTTCGCTATTGCCTTTAAGGAAAATAGTGTCATTTCTCGCTGGCCACTAGGTGTGCGCATTCTTGGTATTTACTTGTTTTCGGCATATAAACCCGTAATCCCGCGTCTAATAAACCATTCTTGAAAGTAGTGCTTGTATGTGTCTCGACTTCTGTCTATTCTGTCCCAAGTTTCTGCGCTATATAATCACTAGAAAAGCTGTACCGGCAAGTGTGATCTCACAGCCTCTGCTGTTACGTAACGCCGGAAGTTGTCTCCCCGTTAGACATCTTTTCGTGAGATAAAATTGGTAGAGAGAACGTCAGCCTCGACTAAATGTCTCAGCTTAAAGTGTGCTTCAGCGAAAAAGGAACGAAAAAAAAAAAAAAGACGACAAGCAGTCATGCTGGGACACTGTGCCTAGGAATGAATCAAAGCGACTTGTCTCTCGAAGCGAGAGTGTGTCAGCAAGACGTGACACCCAATCGGGCGGTCCATTAGCCAGTGTCGTTAATTATTCGTAAAGATCGCGTGCGGTACGGAGCCACTGGGCGCGCCATGAGAGCTGCTTCAGCATTAACCTCACGTGATCCCCCCCTTTCCCCTTCTCGGCGTTCCGGGCACACCGCCGTCTTATCAATATGCAGTTTGTTATTTTTTTTTCTCTCTCGTCCTACTGCATTGGAGGCACTGCAGATTATCACGATGAAGCCGGCGGACGGCCGCGTTTTTCGTACGCGTTGCTTCAGGCATCCTCTTCGTCTCCTTCGCCCGGCACGCCACGTAATCCGCGAAAATCATGTCGCGACGTGGACGCGACTTATCAGAACGGCTTCACCTTCCTGTGCGAGGCGGAAATGATAACTGGCGGCGTGGGACAGGCGTGCCCTACCGAGCAAGAGTGCGACAATAGAGAACGTAGGAAGGCGCTTCCTTCCTATTCCGTGCTTAGCGGCAGCACACGTGCTAGCTGCTGTTCCTGCAGTTGTGCTAGAGACAAATGGGGCCGCGTTTTGGGTATACATAATCTGATAAGCAGCGCACGTGTCGTCTCTGCCCGTAATCATGCTTATTCGGTGTTTCAGGGACAGAGATGAAGCTCTTGCACCTGGTGACACTGCAGTTATAAATGTTTCAGTAGCGTACAAGCTGAGCTGTATGGTCCAGTTGTACGGGTCTTTCTACTAAAGCTTTGCATTATGCAGCCCTTCTAGACGGTGTGGCTCTTTCGTTGCTTTTTTGCGCAAAGCATCTCCTTTAGTCATTGGTAATGCGGTCATTCAGGCTCGATGTAGCTTATGCAGCAGCTGCATTACTCGATCATGGATGCGCAGAAGCAACACTTACTTTATTTATACGCATATTAATTCATGCATTTTAATTCGTTAGTAGGCGAAGCGATTCCGGTAGCACGCTGAAACAGTTCCTCCACTGTTAGCGTTTATACTCGATGACCAGATAAGCGCGCAGTCAGACTATAAGAAGGATCGACATTTGGGCGAGTTGGTACTGGTTGAACATCTTGAAGGGGCAGCGCAAGACGACGAAGACAGAATGCAGGAACACACAGGACAGCGCTGAACCCACAACTAATTTTATTGAAAGGCCTGCACAAACTTGCACTACAACCCATAGCCACGTGCTCTCCCAGCGATGGCGTCATTATCAGTGCACAGGCAAAAACACAAAATCCTGTAATCTAATGCTACACTATGAGGCCGTCTAAAAATTCAGATCGCGTTGTGTAAGCATGCCATCATTAAATTTGTATGACAGTGAATTTGAACTTTTAAACCGCCTCATAGCGTGTCATTGGATTACAGGATGTTGTGTTTTTGCCTGCGCACTTATAATGACGCCATCGATGGGAGAGCACGTGGCTATGGGTTGTAGTACATAAGTTTATGTCTTCGAATAAAGTTAGTTGTGAGTTCAGCGCTGTCCTGTGCGTGCCTGCCTTCTGTCTTCATAATCTTGCGCTGTCCCTTCAAGATGCTCTCTTAGAATATTTATAGACAGGACGAAAACTTCTTTAGCACAAAAATATAGTGAAGGGTTAGCAGGGTTGTTGCGGCGCCTCCGTAAATTGGTGTAGTTGATGAGTTTCTACTTGCCAAAGCTGTTTCTTGGGTTAGTGAGGCTTCGGTTTAGCTTTAACCAAATGGATTCTGTAACCTTGCATACCAAGATATCAGTCCGAAGAAGTTTTTTTTTTTTTTAGTTTCGAGTTTATCGAAATGTTGAATTCAGTTGTGGGGTTTTACGTGCCAAAACCACGATATTATTACGAGGCACACCGTAGTGGGGGACTCCGGATTAGTTCTGACCACCAGGTGATCGTTAACGTGCCCCCAATAAACAGGAGACGGGCGTTTTTGCATTTCGCCCCCATCGAAATGCAGCCGCCACGGCCGGGATTTGATCCCGCGATCTCGTGCTTAGCAGCGCAACACCATAGCCGCTAAACCACCGCGGCGGGTATAACGTAATATGGCCCCCGGCTGCGACTGAGGATCGAGCCCGCGGTATCGTTCACTGCTGCAGACTATGCACCAGGGCCTCTAAGCCGCCGCAGGAGTGTCCCCTTTAGATCTTTTACTAACGAAGCGGAATGTGCCACTTCACGACGAAATAACAATAACGTGACATTCACTGTGGTAAATTTTCACAACAGTTAGCGTTTTCTCCCATAAATTTCGTTTCTTTCATCTCACTTCATTCCAATAATCTTCTTCCCCCGCATAGGGTATCCAGCCAGAATTTATACTGCATGCTAACCTCCTTGTGTTCCCAGCTCTTCTTCAGCCTCCTATACACGCAAAAGCTTAATTCCTTTCCACAGAATTATTTATGGTCCGGAATACGTATCTGGGCACAAGCGCTGCCTGTCTGAAATGTGATCACGCTGAAAACAACGAGAAAAAGAGGAAAAGGAAAAGCTTCCAAGCTTGCAACCGTGAAATAGGCAAGTGTTTGGGATGATGCTAACACGGGCGACTTACAGGCGCGCGGCTGTAGCGTAGCGTCGCCAGCGTTCGCTAAAGGTTTTTTTTTATGACTCTGCACTATAAAAGTCTAATTAGGACAGTGTTACTTCAGTGATAAGAACTACTACGTCCTTCTTAATCATGTCATAAGGCGCCAACAAACGAAGACACCAATGACGACACAGGGGAAGTTACTTGTAATTACTAAATTAATTAAAGAAATAATAAATTTATCATTCCTTCAATTCGTTTAGTAAGTACATAATTTATCATTTCTTTAATTCATTAAGTAGAGAGAGAGAGAGAAAGGCAAAGGAAAGACAGGGAGGTTAACCAGATATTATCGCCGATTGGCTACCCTGTACAGGGGGAGGGGCAAGGGGATGCGATAGGTGAGAGAGAGGATAAAAAAAAAAGAAACCTAAACACACACACGCACGTACACACGAACTGTTTCTGTGGGCACTGTCACGCAGTCCGTAAAGGCATTCCTAGTCTTACACAGTGTCACCGTACAAACCTACGTCACACAGTGTAGTAACAATCTGTCAGAAAGCCCCGTGTCTTTTAAGCAACGTAACAGCGCCTTCATAGCGGATCGCGCTGATGTTCGCGTAGGCCAGTTTCCAAGGATCTTGTTTTCTGTCATTGGGAGCTTGTAAGTACAAGTACTTTCCCCTGTGCTGTGATTGGTGTATGTTTATTGGCGTCTTATGATATGACTAATGAAAATCGGGCCCCTCGGTTAACCCTCTTTCTTCTCGTTCATTACATCCTTTTTAGCAATCCAAGCACATTTCTATGATCACGTATCAAAACCGTAGTTATGCCTTCATACTGGAATTTTTGCTCACTCAAAGCAAGCGCAGCAGCATGGCTAATATGTATTGGTTTTCCAGACGTTACAGAAGTTTCCTTTCTTAAAAAACAAGACAACGCCCCGATAGTGACATTTTCTTTCCTTTTTAGCCCGCACTAGTCTTTCCAGATAGCGTAGAATCAAGTAATATAGTGCTCTACCAACGGACTTTCCTTTTGTTTTTTTTTTTATAGCGAAGCTGTTAAGGGCTACTTTCCTCACTATCGTGACCACGTGTAGAAAAAAATCCTGGAGATAGTGGAATACCGGGCCGACCCGCGGTGGAGGTGCGTTTCATCATTAAGAAGCTCACATACAATGCTTCGCTGGTCATCCTTCTTCACAGAGTGGAAGGGCACTGAGTTTCTTTTTTTGTATTTTATTTCTTAAATGTTTTTTTTTTCTGCACGCAATGTTTTCAGTATTGAGAAACATATTCTCTCGCGTACATTTGACTGCTGTTATGGCATTTTTCATTTGCTCTTGTGGTGCTGTATTATTTCTGACCTATGCACGGATGCTTACACAACAAAACAACAACAATAAAAGGAGTGTTCGTTCGTAGTTTTTTTCTTCGCGGTGGCAAATCCGGGCAGAGCGAGCGTGGAAGGCGAGTTCGGCCAACCCGCCGGCGAGTGGTAGAGGGACTCACCCAACCCCGCTTGGCACGGTGTATGTAAATGTGGTCGGTTCATGCTGGGTCAGCTCGGCTTCAGACTACATCTGCTGACACATGTAAACGAAGCTAATGTCGCGTTAGGGCGTGAAATACGTAATGGCAGTTGCATCTTTATAGAATAATCCAGTTTATGTAGACGACACTAAGTGTGCGTCGTAGTTTGAGCTGGGATTTCGAGAGCATAAAGTATAAAGCTTTTTTACAGCATTGGTTCTCGATAGGGCGATTGGCAAGATAGTTGGCTAGATAGTCGGCATAGAAATGGCATGTTAGGTGCTAATAGATTTGGAGGTTTAAGAGCAGCCACGTGATGACGCCTCGTCCGATTACGCTATCTTTGCGTTCGCGTTTCCGATGCCTTAAACTGAAATTAATCTGGTCACTTGGGCTCTAGAGGGTGCCGCAAAGTGCTTGCGTTTAGCTACACAAGGCCCTGTACGCTTTCTAAAACTGTCTAGTATGTCATAAAGAAAGACGTTTTCTTCAGAAGAAGCCGTTTTGTTTATAATGTGAACAAGTAACAATTACCAGCTACTAAAAGCGTGTGTGCTAAATGAGCGCACGACCCAATCGCGCACGACAACCGCGAATGAAACAAGCGTTACTCGCATTTATGAAAACGGGTGCAAAGAAAGAAAGGCGTATGAAGGATAAAATGGGCGTGAGCGTTGAAATGCCAAGGAAGAAGGCTTGCTCGGAAGCTGTCGAAAAGGATGGGCCGGAATAACGAGAAACTACGAAAGGCCACTTCATCATTTTGACCCGAAGAAAAATGCGTACATCGACAAGGGGCAAGTGTATTTTAAAGTTGTTCTGCTTGCCGCCCTTTTTCTTGTAATTTCTCGTTGTTCTACGACGGTTGTGAGGGAAAACTGCAACGAGACGCAGGTGAAGAAGACGTGTGACGTGCGTGCGTGCGTTAGCGTTTTTTCGCTTCGAGACTCACTCATGTCGTGCAAGAAGACTCGCCAGTTCGCGCGCGCCCCTCGTAGGCTGAAGCTCTGGAACAAAGTGCGAATAAAAATAAGAGAGAGAGAGAGAGAGAGAGAGAGAGAGAAAAATAGGAACCTTGTTTCTCTGAAGCATTTGCGAACCATGCGGCACAGTAAGGGGCCCATATAAATAACACAAGACACACAGTGTTCAACAGTGTACGCGGGATCGCGGCTCTGTCGCACTATGGCCTCGGATGCAACGCAAGTCACAACTGCCGCTTCGAGAGAAAGAACGAACAAGACAATAAACGAAAGCTGAGGGTGGACGGCAGCTTTTGTGAGAGTGTGATATAGCGACAATCCTGGCGGAGAACATGCCATTGAGGCCCCAAGTGTTGGCTATATACGTGGGAGAGGACGAGGTATTCGCGGACGGCCGGCGCTTTCCCCGTTTTTATTTTAGTTTTCTTTTTCTTCCCGCGACCATGGCAGGTTAGTGGGGCTTTAAAACTTTGCGGCGGATCGATGGTGCTTTCATGTGCTCTTTTCTTTGTTTATGTATGCCTTTGTTTCTTTTAGTATGCACTCTCCTGTCTCCGCCTTTTTTCTAAGCCGAGCGACAGCGGGCTTAGATTGTGGAATGATGGCACGGGTATACCTGCGATCGGGACAAAAGCGACGTAGAGCAGCGCAGGGATCGTCCCGAGATCAGCCAAACGATGCAAAAAAAATAATAAATAAATAAATAAATTGAGCGGCATTGGCAGTCGAAGAAAGAGAGAAATACAGATAAAGCAGCGGGGAAGCGCTGGTGGAGCAGCCGAACCAGATTGAAAAAGAACGCCTACGGGAGGATGAGAACGCACTGAAGCGCAACAAGAAGGAACCGAATGAGGAATGTAATCAGCCTCCATTTTCAGCCTGGTCGGTGTGCAACTTCTCGCGATGCCGTGCGGCCTCCTTGGACACACCTGAGGGGAGGAGACCTGCGGCATGACACCATCGGAGGATTACGCGGTTTTTATGTGCGGTGAGCAGCCCTACTCTTAATGGAACTCGGGCGACTTTTTGTACGCTGCGCGGTGGTTAGGGTAGGGTATTGTACACTGGTTCTCCGCCAGAAGGTCTCTTTTCTTTCTGCACCTCTTGTTTCCAGGATTGTCGTTTTTTTTTTTCTTCCTTTTTTTTTTTGCTGTGGGATGTATTGGAGACAATGTAAGGGGAGGTAGTGGGTGTGAAGTGGTACGCAGGGTGGCGTAGTGGGAGTAGGGGGGGGGGAGTGGGTAGGGGAGGGTGGTGGTCTATGCGCTTTCGAAGTCACCCTTTCCCTGTGCCTGCTTATCGTGGGCTTCGCGTAGAGATGGCAATATGCCTGCAATCTGTCGCGCCCCGCGCGTCCTTTTTTTTTCCGCTCCTCTTTGTTTTTGGTTTTTTTTTTCGTCGGACAGCCAAAAGCTTAAATACAAGGGAAGAAAGCACGCAATGCCAGATATGTCGACAATATGGACCGCGGGCTGAAAAGTCACAGCCATGCACGGATCCTTTCAGATAATTAAAAACGTCAGGGAAGAAAAATGACCACGCCTGTTTTCGCAGCGCGGCATCTAGCTCTCAATAATGACTCGCGTATAATGAGATAAGAATAGGACCGCGAGTGAGCGCTGCTTTTGGCCTTAGCAGCGAAATCATGCTCCTTTCACACCCTCTAGACGTGCGATATTAAAGCTTGGCGAGCGGCAAGGGAAGTATTCACGAACGTGGTTGGACCTCGCGGGATATTAGGCCGCCGAATACCGATCTTTTCCTTACTTAATTTATTTTTGTCATCTTTGTTTTCGTTTGGCAAAGGAAAGCGCAGAGTCAGCATAATCTGCATGGGATCAGAATATGCTACACGCTTCCTCACTCGATGATGTTTTTATGTATCGCAAGGTGTTGAATATACGCCTGTGTGTACAGTGAGTGGCGGAATGAAAACAGTTCTGCGTCGCGCCGCGTTTTTTCAAGCGCGTATTTGCGCTGTCTACATTTCACTAATTGCGTTCTTGCGCGTGCGTTGCCAGGAATAATGACTAAGCAGCCGCGCGGAAGCCGTACCACCACCGAAATACCGGGGGGATGTTGCGGTTAACCTCTTTCTTTTTTTTTTCTTTTTTCGTATGAAAACGCTTGAGTGCTTGTACCATTTCTGGAATTGTATTGCTTTGCGGGGAACGGAAAATTGGACTTGCACTTTTTCCCCTCTATGACTGGAAAAACTTGACGGATAGTGTGTGTGACGTCGAAGCCTTATATATATTATTGATCGACGACTGCGTATCAAGTCCCCATTTGCAGCTACAAGGGGTGACGTTATATCTCATCATTCTCATCATAGATGGAGCTCCTAACGCGCATTGAAATCTCGTAAATTGTATCTGCATTTTACTTTAGTCCCAATGCCTACTTCATAGCCAGGAATCCAGCCCGCTACCTCGCTAATTGAATAATTAGTTAGGGCCTCTGAAAAAGGTGAAACATTTGTCCGCGGCAAGAATTTACCCAGAAGAGCCGTGTCTCCTTCTGCTATGCCACTAATTTTAACAGCATAGCAGTGGATTCTGAGACTCTTGTCGCAAAAGCATTCGCCAGTGCGTAGTCGTTCGTGATTAGAATGGCTGATAGCGCCGAGTGCATTGCATATGGCACATGGTCTTAGAGACTATAGAACTCCTCCTTTGCTACTACTTCTCTTCCTTTGAAATTGTAAGGCTTGACCTCCGTACAGCTCTAAACCATCCAGACTGGAGATCTTTCTCATTAGACACGTTCTTGGGACAATGGCCTCGCATATCACAGCTGTAAAAGGCTGAAAAAGGTTGCTTCAACTTCTGAAGACCGTCTGCAATGTAGATCAGAGAACTGTCACTACGCCGGCAACCTCAACAGGGGACTTTCGCTTCTTCTCTTGATATTTTCCTTCCCTTTTCCCTTTCCGGGGAGTAGCGCAGCCAATCGCTCTCAGTCCTGGTTACTGTCCCTGCCTTTCATTTATCATTCCTCTCTGTCTCTCTCTCTCTCTTCCCTTTTAAAAGCGGCTTTCAGATGTAGGCGCGCTTCGTAACTGCATGCTTTCAGGCACGCGCATAATCACTTGATAACTTCTGAACATCATAAATTCTAGTTGACAGTATTGTTAAATGGTCCCTGAAATGGTTTGGAGAAATTTTATAGACGCGTAGAGTACAGCTACCGTAAAACATTAGCGCCAAAATTTAAGATTTGCACAGTGCATGGGCTCCGTATCATTTTTATAGAAACAGATACAGCTACAGATAATTATATGTTACCCTCCTTTCCAGCCATGTTTTTCTCCTTAACTCATTTGCCGATTGATCGGGGCTAACCTCCACTTTTACTGGCTCTGCGTCATGACATGACGTCGTGTCGTCTACTTCCGGTTGTCTTGGAGCCAGCGCGCGAAGCCTCTCCAACTTCTCCGCCAGCCGCCTGGCCGTTGGTCCCACGCGACAGCTATCCAAGCAGCGTGCGTTGCGAGCGACCTGTCGCGAGCGTGTCCGGTATACCGGTAACCGCAGGCGGGCTGACCATTTTGACGGATGGACGGAGGCGTAAACTAAAGCCTGTCCATACTGCTGCCACTGTGATGAAGGAGTTGTAGCGTAAACGTGAGCGGTCTGAGTGGCCTGCACGGTGCAACCACCTGGTGGCGCAGGGATTAACCAGCCAAACGCAGAACTAATATTGCTGTAACCAAGTGTAAGACTTTTGAAACATTTAAACGGACATTGTGTTCGCGATTGCGCTGCCGCCGAAATTTTACACCAGCAGCAAAGTAGAATACACTTGGTTGCTGCTGTATTAGCTCTTTGTTTACGTGGGTGAGCCCTGTGCCACCAGGTGGCTGCACCGTGCAGGCCATTCACGTTTGCGTCACCGCTCATCCGGCAGAACGCCCAGGTCCAGACCCCTTGAGCTTGCGTTTACTCGAATACCGGACACGCTAATTAGAGAGAGAGAGAGAGAGAGAGAGAGAGAGAGAGAGGGAAAGACAGTTAGGATAAGCGGAGGCGAGTTTCTGGTTTGCTACCCTGCACTGGGGTGGGGGATATGTTATAGAGACGAAAAGAGCGAGAGGAGAAAGAAAAGGAAGAAAAAAAAAGGAAAAGAAAAGCAAGAAAGCAAACAGGTAACAGAAAAACGCGTTCCAATCACAGGCGTTCACACAGGCTGATCGATCTCAAGAAGCGCAGTAGCGCTTGCACGGCCTTCTGATGCGATGTTAAGTTGCGTCGATGTTTTAGAATTCTTTCTTCCGACAGAGGCTGGTCGTCCAACTGGTTCAGCACGACGGAAAGCGATTGTCTCTGCACACTGTACTGAGGGCACTGGCAGAGAACATGAAGAATCGTTTCCGTGTCGCCGCAATCGCTAGATGCTGCGGTGTTGGCCATCTCTACGCGGAATGCGTAGGAATTGGTAAGCGCGACGCCCAACCATAGCCTACACAAAAGGGTCACGTCTCTTCGGGGAAGTCTTGGTGGAAGTCGGAGGCTTAAGGTTGGATCCAGGGTGTATAAACGGGCGTGCATAAAATGTGGTTCATTCCACCCTGATGTAGTGCATTGACATGCAAGTAGGCCGAGCATCCTTGCAGCATCTGTTCTAGACAGCGGGATCGATAGGTGGTTGTCTTCTGTATGAGCTGAAGGAGCAGCTTGATCGGCACGTTCATTGCTGATGATACCACAGTGACTTGGTAGCCACTGAAAAAATTATTTCATGTCCTTTCTCAGTCAGGTGGTGTACGCCTTCTGTGATTTCAAATGCCAACTGTTCATGCGGACCGCGCCGTAAGGCTGACAATAAACACTGTAGTGCCGTCTTCGAGTCGCAGATAATCGACCATTTGTGTCTTGATTCGTCATTAATAAAGTGTAGTGCGACTCGAATGCGCTGCGAGTTCTGCTGCCGTCGACGTTGTCAAGAGAGATGTTTTCAACTTGATGGTGGTGGCTTTTGCTGGAAGGACGACAGCTGCGGTGGAGCTCTTCGACAGGACGGAGCCGTCAGTGTATATGTGGGCGTAGTACCGGTACTTCTCATTTAGTAGGAGTAAGGTAAGCTGTTTAAAAGCCGGTGATGACATATCTGCTTTTTTCCGGACGCCAGGTATTGTCAGGTTGATTTTTGGTTGAATGGGGCACCAAAGAGCAGTCGTAGGTCTCGCGGCAGGTGTGAAGGAAGATGGTATAGCCTCACGATGTGCGGATACCGTTCGGCAGAACAAGGCACCGGGTCTCTCCGCAGGTACAGAGACTCGATGGTGGCAAGGAGTGCGGGCAAGGTGCCTTTGTGCTTCAACTGTGATGTGGGTCTTGGTGAGGTGGTCTCTGGTGATTGCATTAGTTGGCACCGTTGACGCACTTCGAGGAAGACCTAGACGAATCCTGATCGCCTCAGCCTGAACGCTTTGAATAATATGTAGGCTTGTTTTGCTTGCGTTAGTCAATACCTGGCAAGCTGTACCGCAAAAAGCCGAGAAAAAGTACTATATATAGTTGCAGCGTAGTGCTTGTGGACATTCCCCAGGTCTTTCCAGCGAAGAACTTGAGAAGGTGACAGATGCCGGTCAACTGCTCCTTATGTACAATACATGGGGGTTCCATATGAGATATCTCTGTCAATTATGGCACCCAAGAATTTGTAAGACCGTACAATTGGTATCATCTGCCCATTGATTAATACACTGTAGTGCCTCATGGGCTTATGTGTAGACGCACAAGGGCACATTTAGCCGATGAAATCTCCAGGCCTTGATTGCTGGAAAGAGTGCAGTGGCAGCTTTTTGAAGCCTTGCGCGCAGATGTAAGCGTGTCACTCTGGACGCCCAAAGGCATGCCGTCCTGGTATATGGATAATTTAACTGTGTTTGGAAGGTGATCAAGGAGACCCATCAGCGTGAGGTTAAACAACGTAGGGCTCAGTACGCCGCCCGGGGGTATACGCCACAGTAGGCGTAATGTATAGGAGTGCGCCCGTCCTCGGTGCTCACAAAGAAAGATCGAATAGAGAGGTAGCTACATATATGTATCCATCTAAACATACGACCACCGAGGCCTACCTGTTCGAGAGCGGCGAGCATGGTTGCATATGTAACATTGTCGTACGCCCCTTTGACGTTGAGGAACAAAGAAGCGTAGACGTTTGCATACTTTTTGGTGCTGAACGTAGGTAACAAGGCGGACGACGTTATAAATCGATGAGCAGCCACGTCGGAAGCCTGCCATAGCATCTGGGTAGACGTTGTGGTATTCCAAGTACCACTCCAGGCGTCTGAGGATCGTACTATCCTTTACTTTGCCCACGCAGCTCGCCAATACAATCGGGCGATACGATGAAAGCTCCAACGTGGATTTGCCAGGCTTCAGTAGCGGAACTACGCGACCTGTATTCCAGCTTGGGGGAAGTGTGCCAGTTAGCCAGGATTCATTATACCTTCCAAGCAGACCACTCTTCGCCCGCTCACCCAGATGACACAGAGCTCTGTAAGAAATTTCCTGAGGTCCTGGTGAAGATGTATGGCTGCACAAACCTAGCGCCGTCTTGAGTTCATGGACTGAAAATAGTAAATCCGTGCGGGGGTGACGTAATAGCGGGAAGTTAACGGATTGTGATAAGTTCTTGGAAGCTGTGAATTGCCCGGATAATTTGGCACAGAAGTCTTCTACGGCATATATATCTCGTCGTTGTTATAAGTGGACCAGACCCTTGAATGGAGACCGCTGTACGGGATGGTCTAGCAATTCACAGAAACCAGTCCAGCGTTACGACTCCAGTTTATCTAACCGGCGCTAGAACTTCTTTTGTAAGTGTCTAGCAGTCAGTAGATCGTCCATTGACTTCGTGCGTCGGTACCTACGTTCGGCACGTCGCCGGATTGCTAGAAGTCCCGCTCTAAGTCTATATCAAATTCAGTGAATTTCGAACAGCACATTAGAATACGGGTATCGTCTTTCACTGTCCTCTTGATTGTGTTTTCCAAATTATGTAGTAAATTACTCTGACAGAGGTCTTCCATAACAAACTGTAATTTGGACCCTTCGAGTCTTTGGATAGTACCATTTGAGTTGGAAGAGGAAAGTCCTGGGATCTTGACATACTCCCATGTGTTTCAATGTCTGTAAACCACGCTAAAACACTCTATTGTGGTAACAATCCTACGGCGTGATGTGACGGCCGCAAACGCGTAGATGCTGGCGCCGATCAGATACCGACAGCCCGATGCGCTGCAGCCACCCCGCCCTCATGTTGCTTTGCAGAGGGACACGATGTCGCAGCTTGACATGTTACCGATCCCTAGATTTGCAGCCCACAACGCATCAAGGGTGATCCATGGTGCTCGCGAAAAGAAAGCTCGAGACCAGCACTGACAGCGCAGCTCGCGTCAACACGGGGAACGTTGTAACACAACCAGACGACACTTGCTGTATGGCGGAAGTGCCTGAGTGTGATGATAAATTGCCGTTGTGTATTCTCTTTCTGTAACTTTTTTAAAGCGAAGCTTTCTTTGCCTCTTCTCCCGACTTTCCGGGTGCTGCTGCTGCTGTTGTCTTCTAGCTTGCGCGTGCCGCCTCCAGATGGCGCTCGCCTCCACGCATCTCAGTATAATAGGAAGAGCTTGGTGGCGCGACTCACGGCCCCGTTTCAAAGGGGACGCTCATAACATCCACCCATCCTCAACCGGTGCCACCGCGGCAGCGTTTCACAGCATATATGTGAGAATGACACGTGGTGTGCTTGCTTTCCTACGCGACAGAAATGCAGGTGCTGGGCTGTGGAGGTCGCGTGCTGGGCTCTGATAGTGTAAACATTACAATCGTCCATAGCCTGAAGAGAGCGCTTTGAGCTGGGGTCTCTGCCGGAAGTCGTGGTGGTGAAGCACGCTGCGCTGCTGCCTACGTATGTCAAACGTCCAAACGGTCCTTTCCAGCAGCCGAATGCGCAAAAGCACTGCCCTTGCTAACTACCTGTCATCGCATCAATATCTGCCATCGCACTCATTGACACCGGCGCCCACATATCGGTCATGAACTCAAACTTCCGTATCAGTGTGAAGAAAGTTCTTTACCCCTGCTCCGATCGCTGTAGTCGGCGTGGCCGATGGTTCGACTACGGCTGTTGGTGGGTTGTGTACCGCTCGCGTCACTGTTTCCGGACACCACACTTCAGTTTTGTTTTACGTCTTGGATCAGTGCCCACATGCAATCAATCATCTTAGGACTTGCCATTTCTCAGCACATTCGGCTTTTATTGACTGCTCTGCAGGGGTTATCCAGCTTGGCTTACCTCATGCCGCTAATCCTTCTGATCCTGCGCCGAGTCGGCTGGGTTCCGCCGATTACATTCGTCTACTACATCTAGCCGTGACGTGCATCGACATCTCTCCTGATCCCCATGTGGACGACGGCGATTACATCGTGTCGCCCAACGCTAACGTCCTCTGTTGTCATGTCATGTTCCCGCATTCGGTCATCAGTTAAAGGGCAATGCCGCATGTCTCGCTATTGTGAATTTTGGACTATACCCTTAAGTGATACCCCAGGGTATCTCTCCAGCCTCCGACTATCATGTTTCCGTTTTAACTGAGCCTGCTGCACAGCCTCCTGCTGCTATTGATTAGAACCCCATCGTGTTAGATAACATAACGAAGATGGTCGCCACTGACCTTCCCGCCGAACACGTACACGCGCTTCGGGGCCTGCTCATGTCGTACCAGGACATTTTTGACCTGGTACGACTATATATATATATATATATATATATATATATATATATATATATATATATATATATATATATATATATATATATATATGTGTGTGTGTGTGTGTGTGTGTGTGTGTGTGTGTGTGTGTGTGTGTGTGTGTGTAGTCGTCCACGCACATGTATTTAAATCAATGTGTGTGCATACCTTTCGTCACGTTGACCACCCATCAAGTCAATAAATGTGTTCGTATCTTTGCAAAAAATTCTGTGTCACCTCTGTGCCGTGTGCTAAATAGCTTCGCTGGTCATCCACCTTCACAGAGTAAAATGAATGGCTAATGATTGTTTACAAAATCGTTAAAAATTGTTTCAGCGTCCATTTAGCTATTCAAGAGCTGTTTAGGCTAAAGGGTATGTATTTAATTCTCTCTGATGTTGAAGTGACGCTAAATATTAAACGACAGGACATCCTGAAAACAGTAATCATCAAAAATTGCAACAGAAATTCTGCGTAAGCATTCTAATCCGTCAGCATTCTTTGGCTCGGCTGCTACTTGGCTTTTGCTTGCTTATTTAGCTAGCTTATGCATGCATGTCTGCCCATCTCTACTAAGTATCTACTATTACACTATTATAACAATTACACGTGTTTACTTGACCTAATATGCATTTATTTTGCAGATATAAGGCATTACGGAACGGACAGTTTTTGCTGGGGTACTCGCCAAAGAATGCTTACGCATTAAAATTCGGAGACGTTACACTAATGCATTGTGGTGATAGTCTAGAATAATCAGAACGCTGAAGAACTTGTTCTGAATATAGTGAGTAAAGCGCATTAAAAACGGTGAAACGAAGGCCGTGGTTTGGAAATTGGAAAGCCCGCGTCGCGAAATTTTCCGCTTCGGTGACTTTTCCAGGCGACCGATAAGGAAGTTGCGGTAAAAAGCTCGGAGAGGCTAATGGTACGTTCACACTGAGGAATCCGGCGTCTACAGCGAATGGAATTCTCCTGCCGCCGAAAATCGCGTAGTTCACACTGCTTGCGGACCGCGCCGCCGGAAAGACATACAGCGCCATCTGCCCCATAAAGTGCTAACCTCCAATCAAGCTCCGGATATCCCGGATGTTCGCGCGGCTCGAAATTGCGCAGTTCTCTCCGCTCGCGTCAAGTTCGTGTGTTTACGTTGCGCCAAGACAATGATGAACCCCGAGCAAGAAGAGGCAGTACTGCTCGGCCTGTTGGCAAGCACCTTTCTGGCGATGCATGACGCGCAGAAGCATTCGCCGAAGAGACGGCGGCAGCGGCGTTGGTGGGTTCGCCCAGCTCTGCAAGAGCGCGACTCGGCCGCCATCTTTGGAAGTTCTGTTTCGCGCTCCCCGATTGGTCAGCGCCGCGCGGCGGCGAGGCAATCCGGCGGCAGCTGCCGCAAAAATCGGTACGGGAGCGATCGGCGCGGAAGGGGCTATTCCGGCGGATCTCGCCGCCGCCGAACTGGGTTCCGCCGAACTGGGCGCCGCTCCAGACGCCGAATGTCTCAGTGTGAACGGGGCATAAAGCCGGCAGATTGGTGCGGACACGTGGGTGAGCGACGCGGTGCCGATTGCGCAGCCGTGGTTCCTTCCTTTGGCAAGCACGATCGATGAGCACCCTACACACGGTACTTCCTCCCGGCAAGATTGGGGGACGAAGGGAGGGACGATGTCTTTATCACGATGCGCGCACACACACACACACACACACCGGAGATCAGCGTCTGTAGCAGCGTTCACTACGTAGCGGGCGGGCTAATCCCGCGTCGTCGCCGGCCGGCGTTAACAAAAAACTGAGAGGGGTCCACACCCGTCGTCTCTCTTCCGTAGGACGCGGCGGCTGATTGGTCTCGCTCCGAGAGCACCACTCTCGCCGCGCGCTATCCGGGAGGCTTAAGGGGCGCGCTGAGACGTTGGTGTCTCTTAGCTATAGACTCGAGTACCCCTCTCTGCGTGTGTTTGTGTCAGCCACACCGGGGCGCGTCTGGGGAGGCGCGCACCTTCACTCGAGCGCGACGATGATTGGGTCGCAGTGCTGAGTGTTGACGCTCGGATCGGGCCGCTAATGCTCGCCCTCGAGTGACCATATATTTCGTACGGTCGTCGGTCGGAAAGAGCGTTGTATGGCGGGCGAGCTACATTGACGACATCGTCTTGAGCCGCGTTGACCAGAGTATATATATATTCTGCAAAAGGTGAAACAGACAGAGAAAGGGGAATGGCGTCTTTCCGATTCTAGAACCGTTCCTCTTGCCTTTGAAACTGCATTCTAAGCACATTAAGAGACCCACCTTAAGTAGATTAAACACACATATTTCGTCGATGTTGTTTTACGGTGACCATGGCTTTCTTCACCCGCCGTGGTTGCTTAGTGGCTATGGTGTTGGGCTGTTAAATACGAGATGGCGGGATCGAATCGCTGCCACGGCGACCGCATTTAGATGGGGTTGAAATGTGAAAACACCCGGGGTACTTAGATTTAGGTGCACGTTAAAGAACCCCAGGTGGTCCAAATTTCCGGAGTCCCCCACTACGACATGCCTCATAATCAGATCGTGGTTTTGGCAGGTAAAACCCCATAATTTAATAAATTTTTAATGGCCTCTCTTCTAATATATTGAATAATCAATTGGTATGTCTAAGAAACAGGTTAGCAGCACGAGTTACTGCAGAAATATTGCAGTGATTTACCGTGAACCAGAAAGGCTGCAATGCCTAATGCTGCCGCTTGATGCAATTCCTGCTCTTCAACTGGAAACGAGTAAAAGTATTTTCTAAGCAAGATGCCGCAAATAATCACGCGTGGTGGCGTGCTTATCCCATGGCTAGCGCGCGAATTTACGAAATGGCGTGAGCAAAAGAAACGCTATGCTTAATACATGAACTGCAGGCGGTGCGTGATACAGTCAGAACTACTGGAACCATGACTAATGTTAATGTGGTGCACATCTGCACAAATTTTCCCAGCTCAATGCAGTACCTCAAGTTCCCAAGACGGCAAGATTGTGCCGAAGTCATACACACACAAGTATTCTTTATTCATCAATAATGTCACTTTGTACACGCACACTGTCATAGTGAATAGAATTCTCTAAGGAACAGAAATGCTGTCTCTACCTTACTCTAGAAGGCCCAGTCTCTGGCTTTCGAGTACAAAAAAAAAAAAAAAAAAATCAAATTTCGGGCGTTGTGCATACGCAACGTTCGCGTATCTGTTCCAGTCCCCGTTGACTTTCTTAGAGGAAGGAAATCTCTCACGGTCTAAGGCAGCCCTTACCCCTTACGTCACTTGGGCCTCGTGTACAACCCTCGAAGGCCTTGTGAGATGTCAAAAGTTTTCCTTCTGCTCAAGCATCGAACGCGGACCTTAACCACGTGCCCTGAATGTCCCAAGGAACGAAGACTACACCAGGGCCCGTATAACGTAAAACTATTCCAACACGTTTTTATTCCAATCTCGTGACGTCAAATTTGCGTAACCGCCGACGCAAGCATCGGGCGGTCACCCGCAGGGTTGTCTGAACAAACCAATCAAATGCTCCTCTCGTTCATAGGAGGTCACTGTTGTTTGCTTGAAAAAGGAATAACATTGCCTGCACTGAGCGGTTTGTCTTATCTAATTGGCTCACAAGAGGCGAGGAGCATGCTCAAGTGGAGAAGGATTCGATGCGGCCGAGCCACTGCACTGAATATCGATAACCGGATGAAGAGGGTGGTGCCAGCGTCTGCGATTGGTCCGCTTTCTCTTACTTAGCTTGCGGTGGCTCGTCGACAATCGCGACGGCACGCAACGGAAGCTTAAGAATGACGCTAAAACGGATCCTCAGCAAAGAAGATTTGGTAGACCGAAGTCGTAAACGTGCCGAAAGTTCTCGAAAACGTTACACGGCAATGAAAAAAGTTTTATTACACGCAATAAAATTCATGCTCTCCGGCAGGGGCGAGTAGCCAGTGCCGGAGCAATCGGCGGCAGCCATCTTCTATTCCTTTCGGAACGGGGCAGCCTGCGGCTATACAGAAGAAAATTCAGTTTTGTTCGGCATATTAATGCATCTTTAACTCGTACGCGTCACTTTGACGCGGTAAGTTTTTGCGGTTTTGCTACGTCGCGTGAGAGGCAGGTGAAGTGGGTGCAGCCCGGAAACTCTTGACCAATAGCGGAGGGCTAATGGCAAAAAGGCGTCGAATCAGAAATAACAATTTTTTTTTTGTTCGGGCAAATTATGCATAATCAGTGTGTACACGTCATATCATATTTGTTTTTTGCTCAGCCTGCTTGGACTTCTTGTCCGCAGTATTGTATAAATAAAAATAAATAAATATGGGGAGCTATCGCGGTTTTCATGATGTCGCGTGACAGACAGGTGAAGTGGGGGTGGTCTAAAAAAGTTTTTGACCAATCGCGGTGGGCTGATTGCAGAATTGGAATAGAAAAGTTTGGAATAGATTTACGTTATAGCGCCCCAGAGAAGATTATAAGAGCAGCACAAGCTACTGACATGAAACTGAGAACGCGTTGGCTTATGGATAATAAGTTCAATAAGCTACTGCTGTAACTTTTTTTGGACTAGTAAAGCCTGCACCCTTTCAGTTAGGTATGCTCTCATATTCCACAAAGCAACATTTCTGAACTAAAAAAGAAGGAAAAAGAGAAGGAGCGTACTAACTATATGACGATTCTAAGAAAACGTTTGTTATGCAATATTTTCAAATTTGGCTGCCTTGACTGGCGCTTTGAGGAAAACACAAGACTTCGATGCTAAGTAAGTGTATCACAAGATTGTGCCTAGTTGAAGTGAAAGTTTTCATGCATCCACGGCTGAAGCGTTCGTTTGTTAGACTGAAAACCATTTCATTTCTCGATAAGTAGAACAATATTATTACTTATGCTAGATAACTAAGAGCAAAGAAAAGTTTCTTAATTCAAATGAATGTAAGCCCAATTAAATAAGGATTTCTTGATCTTCTATGAACACCTCGTCGAAAATAATTTTTTAACACTATTAAGGCCGGATTCCCGTAACGTACAATGAAGACGTAAGTGTATGAACAATGGAAGGTGCTACAAAAAAAAATAAAGAAATTAAGAATGGATGATGGGCTACGAGCGCACTTAGAGAATATCGACTGAGCTGAATCAATTCGGAAGCGCTCTGATCTAGACACCACGTCTATAGAGTAAGATATGGGGAAAGTTCGGGCTCGTTGAAGGAGTTTTAGAGTGTTCCTTAACTTCAAGCCGGCTTTCTTGGCCCCAATCTTCAAAGGGACAGCTGTCCAACACTTCACATTCAGGACTTCAAAGGGATACGCCGCATAACAACGTTTGCAGAGTTGAAAACAAAAGAGGCTGCTGCGAGGGAATGGCGAGAGCGCAAAGACGAAGTGGCTTTCAAGGATCCCCGGGAATAAATCTTGTAAGCTCTTCAGCCCAAAGGATGAGGAAAAAAAATACGTATATATACTTGCAATAATCGCGTTTGTAGAAATGCAGATTGCATTAGGTGTAGTTGCTCTGTCATTTTGTTTGTTTGCGCGGATTTGTTACTTAAGTCTTCATTCTTTAGCCTGGCGTTCTTTCTTTCTTTTTTGCCTGTCCGATCCAAGGAGTTGTATGGAATAAAAGAGTTGTAGCTTATCGGAAATGCATGTTTCGGTGAAGAAAAATGTCGAAGTGTTTGTTTTTCTTGAATAGTATACATTGTAAATAGGCAAGCACGTGCTGATAATGTAGCAACCTTTTCACTGGGGAGGAGTTCGTTTTCTCGAGGCATGTGTAAGGTATGTGTAAGTGTTAGAGAGAGACACACGTGGTCAGCCAAGGTTTTCTAGATTACACAGTGCTTGGCTGGACGGAGATATATGACAGCCCACTATATTGCAGTCATGTTCCCACTACTAAAGCAGGATTCACACAACTGAACAAATTCCGTGGACGAGCATGACGTGGCAGAGCAGCGTCGGACTGCGCCGAACGCGATTGGACGGCACTGAGCCAAGCAGTGCTCGTCCGCGAAATTTGGTGCATTTCGTGAATCCAGCCTAAGTGGGCCGTGGGCAGAGTGTGAACGTCATAAAAGTTGGTGCGCACTCGCCGGCTTGCTTTTATCGCATGTCAGCCTACTAGCGTGACGTCATGGCCACCCGTTCCCAGCAATGCGGAGCCCAAGCGCGGAGCCATAGAGAAAGAAATTCAACAAGAGGGGACACTCTTCAAAAACTGGCAACAGGAAACACGTCACGCCTAGTTTCAACTCCATGCGTTAGTTGACGCGAGCATCAGAAAAAAAGAATGTGAAATAAACTTCCAGACAACGTTTTATTTTTTTATTCTTTCCCACTAAAAGTGAAAAAGTTTTGCGTGTAAATGAACTTATACTTTGCAACTTTTTGTTGCGTTGCCTAGCAACAAGCTAGCGGCACGCCAGACGCGCGTGCATACGTCATGCGCCAGACAAGCCGCAGAAGGGAGTGAGGCTGGCTGCGCATGTGAAGCTCGCGTGCTCGGCGACCCGTCTCTTTTGGATGTAGCCCGTTTTTGGGGTTCCCGGCGTTCTCTTGTGTTCCGTCTGCATTTCGACACGGCACCGCTACACTACTGGACTACAGCAAGGTGAGGAATTTTGTTTGATAGTCTGCGACGCACTTCAAGCACACTTAGGCTTACTTCACAAAACTGAACCTATGTAGTGATGCAGTTTTCGAAAACAGCTCCGCAGTCCAAGCCTAGTTAATCTGAGTTAATTACTCGTACTGGGAGATGTTTGCGACACTTTCTATGAGCCCAAGCATAATTATAACTTATTTCGGTAGTTTATGGGCACGCTCGCCGCACCTGGCTTTCTGACGCCGTGGGACGCAGTTTCGCGTGTACTGAATCTTACCGGGACAAGTTTTGGCGCTTTCTCTGACCCCAGACATTATTGTAACTAATTTCACTACTTTTTGGGGTACTATTCAAGCACAGCGGCCGCGCTCGGCGTAGTGGCGCAGTTAGCGAAAAGCAGCTCGGCTGTGTGCCGCAATTAGTTTCGCATGTACTGAATCTTACTGGTAGAAGTTCGTGACGCATTCTCTGACCCGAAAAAGTATTGTAATTTATTTGGTAACTTTTTGGGATATCTTGAGGTATGCTCGCCGCGCCTGGGGTTGTGAAGCTGTTAGCAAAAAAGCAAGCCGGCCATAGTGAGTTAGTTTTGCGTGTATTGAATTTTAGTGGAACAAGTTTGTGACGCATTTTATAACCCTGCAACAACATATACCTTATTTCGGTACTCACGCTTGTCGAAAACGCGACGAGCGATTGCCGAGAGTGATAACACGGGAGTGTTGCATGCGCCGGCAGGACGCGTAAAAGATAACACGGAGGAGCAGCTCAAGAACATGAGATTTATGTATTCTGAGCCACTGAAAACAGGCTTTGCACCCACGAATCTGTCTTGAGTGCGACTAGAAGGCATTCTGCGAGCGTGCAACATGGTCTGGTTGAGCCTGTGTTGTAGCCATCTCTGTGTACTTGGCGTACCATCGCGTCGACTGAGGCCAAGTTGTTTTGGAAACGCGCAGTCACCCGTGTATTTGTGCACTTAAGGTGCAGGAAATAATGCCCGGGAAGGGAGCGGTGCTTGAAAATCGGATGTTTTGTTCAGCTTTTATGGCATTGTTTGGGAGGAATATTTGCTGCGAAATGTACGTAAAGGGGAATTTATCTGTAATGCTGCTCATTCATCACTTACGCAAGTTTTGCCTCTACACGCAATACTCCTGTTAGGTCAATGTACCAAAATGATACATGGTTGTAATTTACTTTCTTTCAGCTGATGGCATCCGGTGGAGCTTCGTACGGCAACGACTGCTGCTTACCTGCTGCCCCAACTTTGGATGAATGTAGAAGCCCGGAACGAGTATTTATATAGAGCAAAATAAACATTTCATCATTTCAGAAGACGTCTTGCGTTTTCTTTATGAAATTGCACCTGACGGATTCGGCGGAGTCTTGTAAAGGTCGTTCGCAATAATTTTTACTAAATAATGAAAGGATTCCACGCCAAGGCCACGCGGGGTTCAGCAGAAGCAAAAAAAAAAAAGTAATAAAATAAGTGAAGCGGTGAAAAGCGGAGCCGGCGCGGCGTGTACCAACTGGTGTTCAAAACGCGCGCGCCCAAAACCGAAACCGGGAGGAGTTAATACCATCCGCTTGGTGTGCTACAGTCAATTCGACCGCTGGGCTCTATGGGAGTGTCCGCTCTTGTTGAAATTTCTTTCTCTATGGCGGAGCTGTGAGGTGCCCATCTGGTATTGAAGCAGCTCGGCCATACCACACGGCTATTCTACCGTGCCCCGATTCTCCGCTCTCTTCCTCTTCTCAGCCCGAAGCCATTTTAACTAAATTTGTCCGCTTTTTTTCTTCACAAGCGGCTATTGTTGAATTACGTGCAGTCATGAGAATGAGGAAGGTAGTAGCGAGGTAATAGCGACGAGTGCGCGAGGAATGTTGCCCGCGGCAACACCCCAACATTGCGAATTACGGGCATCTTCGCGCGAGACGCGACGCCATCGAAGCGTCTTTACCGCTTTTCGAAGCACAGAATAGGCCAGAAAAAAGCGTAGCGGGCGAATTTCTACGCTTGAAAGTACGGGGTTGCACCCGTTTCTGATGGCTGATGAACCAAGGTGCATGTTTTACTTCGTCGCTTCAGGTTTCTCCCTAGCTTGTACATGACTTGTGTTAAACATTCAAAGTAAGTTTCCGTCTGACACAGGTGCCGTGCCGGGGCTCCTATAGACGTACTCTATCCGGCCTTATTTGCGCCATAAGGACAGCGAGCGCAGTCGTGGTAGGCCAACTGTGATTATAGTCGTCCTATATAACATACAGAAAAGCTGCTTTCTCCGCAGGGACGCTATCATATTTTTTCTTCGTAGCCTTGTGCAGCTGCGCCCAATGATCGTTTGCAGCTGCATGTAATGATCTGTTCGTGCCGTTATGTAAGTTAAAGGAATTATTGTTTGCTTTATACATGTAAAGTAGACTAACTTCGCATATTGTTCAAAAATGTGATTAATCAGTGGTAATTAATGTCTCCGCATGAAGCACAGAAAATTTGGCTTGAATGGGCCTCACAAAGCCCATTCGTAGTATATAGTCGGCAACTTAACGCTATTTGTGTGCGTCTGCTTTCTGTTGCAACATGTATTTCTGCTCGAGGTGAATGGACCTTAATTTCAGCAAAAATGAGAGGGCCTTAATGCTATCGCTAAACTTTCTTCAATGTGGCCCTGCAACATCTCTAAGTAATGCAGCTGGTTTTTCGTTTTTCTTCTGCTATGCAATTTTCGCCATTGGAAATGCGCTGCTGGAGACTAACGCCTCCTGGATAACAAAAGAAATGTACTCTCTTGACTACCCAAGGTGAACTTGGGTAAACGTCGTCATCTATGTACCATCTCGGTAGCGTCGCATCGCGGCCACTCATTGAACTCCTAGCTGTTTTGCATTATCGCACATTAAAATAAAAGGCAGCTAATTGGACACCACTATTTGTCGCGCCGATTCATGGCCGATAAAATTTGTAATATGCAGCTTGCTACTGTAAACGGTAGAGGAGTGGCAAATAAGCCATTCTTTATTTCAGTCATCGCATCCTCTCATTTTCTCTATTGCCTGTCCTCCAGCGATTCGTTCCCTTTTGCTTACAACAACAACAACAACAACAACAACAATAACAACACGTCGCCGTACGCTGGGGAACTTATAGTGCAAACCGCTTTCCAGACGAACCAATTCGCCATCTTTTGCAGAAAGTGCGCTGCACATGATGAACTGTTTCGGTGTAAAAACACTGAAACAGTTCTCCACACAATAACATCGACATGTCTCACATAAATGTAAAAGAGACAACTCATAACATATTGGAAAGGGAAAGTTCGCCCGCATATAATAAATACAAATCCCGACAAATAAGATATCAGACACCCAGAACGTAAAGACAGCTGTAATATATGTGTCACTAAATACAGAAAACACAAAGTCAGGTCACAGCAATTCGAATGGGCACATGGAGGAACAGAAACTGCGATCAACGATTTCCGACAATATCACTCTCCGCCAGTAATCTCCGGAAGTTCACTAGTGCTATAGTGTATACACTCAAAGAAAAATCCCGGGGAAAACGGGAGTAACTGGTCCGTTAGTCCTAAAGAGGGCGCTTTCGTCCCTCAAAGGACTAACTGCATGAATGTGTGTGCTGCGTGCAAATTTCAAATTTCGGAGAGTAAGTCTTTAGTCCCTGGTCGGAAAGTGAGCAACGGGAGGACGAACGACGACAGTTACTACCCATGGACTTCGTTGTTTTCGTCCCTGTCATGCCTTTGTAATGGATCTGTTGGCCATGGCCTTATAGCGCCGTCTTATTGGTTATGGGCCTGTAGCCTATTGCCAGTAAGGTGCGTATCAGATGGCGTCTCTCAATATCATATCGGGGACATTCCAGCAATAAATGATGTGTGTCTTCATCCGCGTGGCCAGAAATACATTGCGGATTATCAGCGCGACACATTTTATGTAGAAAATGTATTGTAAGCGCGCTACCACATCACAAGCGGTAAACTAGTGTTTCAAAAGATCTGCTGGTATTTAATGTGCGTGATGTTAACACTATAGTACATGCTATTACTCTGCATGGGCGACACGCATTGGCAGTCGCATTGAAGCCGCGCTGTGGTTGCGACCTTGGCGAGTCATGACGGAAAACCACGTCGCCATGTATGACTGCATGAGTTTAGTGCTTAGCACACAACATCATAGCCACTAAACAACCACGGCGGGTGATGCAAAATAAGTCGTGTTTCGAAAGAATGGGGAGAATTTGGCATGTGCAGTGGTTATAAATATATGTTTAGCTTTCAATTGGGCAGTATGTACACTTCTGCGATTCCCCCAGTGTTGATTATAAAGCTGCCTATGCCATGCACGTTTTGTTTCGAAACAATACATGATCTTGTGCGGAAGAGTGCTCTCAAGACTGCTCTAAATTGATCGAGACCAAGTAGAACCCTAAGCGCAAGTACTCGCGCTTTCGCGCGATCCCGCTCCTTATTGACTGACTCGATCTGTAGCTGCTACTACACCGCCGCATCACAGTGGGCCATCGAGTAACAAAACCGGTGCCGAAATTACGTCTTTGCGTGACGTCACAGACCTCGCCGGATTTTCTCGAATTTCAGCCTCCTTTTCCTTTGTTTTCCTCGGCATACATGAATGGAAGGAATTGCGCGAACGACACGTGCTTACAGACGAACGTGCCATTAACAACGGACAAAGTTTGTACTATAAGCCATCAGCGGCACACTGTGGCTAAGCGGTATGGGTACTGCACGTTTAGTTCAGTGGGGAGTGATAGTAACATATATCTTTTTTTTTTTTCACTGAGCGAACGGAACATCGCGCGCAAAGATTTCTCGTACTCCTGAAGCTCCTGTGAGCAAAATCAATTTTTTTTTGTTTTCTTCACCCGATGGACTTGCTTCGCGACATGCGACCAAACCTGCGAGAAACCAGCTCCTATAATGAGCGAACACGGAGTACGTCGCTGCCGTAACTGCAGACGCACGCTTCGCTTTATTCGCCGGTGATGTGTAATTACGCAGCTCATCTCGTCAGTCGCATTTTAGGATCTTAATCGGCTAGCGCGAGCGACTCGGCTAAATTAAGTATGCGCGCAGCCGAAGAACTGCCGGGTATTCGTTGCTAGAATTTCGCGTGAAAGGAAACAATGTTTGCGCCACCCTTTCTATTGCTATGAGGCGGCCTCGGAAGTGCCCGTGCTTTGCGCTGGTCGAGAAATCGGTATACATTATCTTTAATTGAGAGGATCGCGTTTCTAATTAACGGGCAAATGAATTCTTGGCACTATCGCCGTGTTGTCGCGATATCTTTTCCTTTCGCCCGTCGCTCAATCTTCGAACACTCGTGACATTTACACACTGGTTGGACGCGCTGCCATTTTCGGGCGTGTGTCCGTTTTCATTGCGGTCATTGCTTATCGCGTTGTTCAAATAAACGCAAGCTGCCATGACTCCTGAAGGCTAGCGACGCACGTTCTAGACGGGGTAAAATAGAATGAAAACAAGCAGAAACAGGATAATTAACGAAGCTCGTTTTCTTACTGTCGCGCTAAATCCGCAACGGCCATGAAAAAAAGTAAACATTTACTTGTCCGCCACACCGGACGCAAAAAGTGGTTTCAATCCACGTGGCCGCTAAACACAGACTCTATTTTCCGAGTGGTGCAGCTGCTGAGCCACCTGAACGTGATTGACTCTGAAATTTCCAGATTTATTTTTTGTGTGATCACGTGATGCGGTTACATTACCTTTGAAATTGTAATTATTATTTGATATGAGAACACACAGAGGGAAACAGGGAAGTAACAGAATGGCGACTGCTACTGAGGGCCACAGATCCTGCCTATACTCTTTAGGAAGGAGTGTTTAGAAAACGAAGTGTAAGTTAGGGAGAAGGGACGTTAAGAGGTAAGAAAGAATAACATGGTCGCAAAGACTAAACCACACGGAATAGAATGCGCAAGTAGGAACAGAAGAAAAAAAACACGGAGGTCGCACTAATTACAAAAGAATTAAAAAAAATAAAAGAACAAAATTAGCAAAAAAAATTTCGTCCCTCACACAGTCTCTCCCTGACGGGAAGCCAAGCCAGTTTCTTGTAGAAAAGTAAGCAGGGTCTGATTATCCTGGTCGCGTCAAGGAGCACAACCACTCGGATACAGGCAATGATCAAGGGTAGTACATACACTGAAGGCTTATAGTAGGTTATTGTCCCTTAATAGCAGCGTGCGCTACACAAAGAGAACTGGACACTTTAATGTAAGGTGCTCATGTATCTCACAGCAGCCACAAGAAGAACCCCAGGTGGTCGAAATTTCCGGAGTCCTCCACTACGGCGTGCCTCATAATCAGAAAGTGGTTTTGGCACGTAAAACCCCATAATTTAATTTTTTTTAGCCCCAAGAAGCACACACGACGGACTGTCTACCCGTATTTGTCGGTAAAAATGTTCAGACCCCAGGACAGAGCCAAACATAACTTGAGCAATATAGCTCTAGCACAACGCGGCAAGCCTCGACAGTGAATACGGGAAGGAAATGGTCATTTTGTAACACGCTTGTCTGGGTGCTGTTTGAGGAGGTATCGACAAATCAACAGACAAGCGTCCTCAAACTTACACAACATTGCCGGACAGTCACATTCGTTGTGAGCACAAGTAGTAGCGAGTCGGTCAGCGTCTTCGTTACCGGCGATACCTACGTGCAAAGGTATCCGCTGACAAACGAGGGAAATTGCACAAGATGTAATTCTGCTGGCAGACTCAATGATGATACACACAACTGGACGATAAGCGTAACTTCGCTTTGGTCTGCTACGGGCAGCGCGGGAGTATGTCAAGATGACGAACTTTAATGAGCTTAAGTCCTCTTGCCCGTACTTCAGAGCAACATCAACTGCTGCCAGCTGCGCAGTTGATGAGGCTGGATGCGGTATGCGAAACACCCGTCGGATGTCAGTTGGAGTGCAAAAGAAAGCTGCAGAGGGGCTTTGGTCATCGCTGTGTACAGATGCGTCCTTAAATACTTAAATATAATCTCCAAATCTTTCGCGTAAGTGCGAGTGCGCCAATCGGAATAGCGCCGAGGCAGGAAATTCAGGCTTCTTGTGCATTTCACGAATTGAAAGATACACAGGGAATATGCATTTGCTGAATCCTACCAGAGGCGTAATTGAAGTATCACTTTCATAACTTCCAGCAGTGGTTTTAAACAGTGCCGTCATTGTCCCCATGTGAAAGAATGGGCTCTTAATCAGCTTATTAAAGAGTGCTTGGCCATCCCATGCGTGGTGCGTACGCTCGATGTGACATAGAGCTTTGCGGTCTGCTTGCAGCCTCTGGGGCAACTAACCTGCTTCAGTAAGTAATGGAACTTACTTTTTCTCGCGAGGTAAGCCAAGCATGACTCGGAGAGTAATCAGGTTCCAGGTGGGACATCAAACTAGGCGGCACATTCAGGACTGGCAACACATAAGTAACACTAGAGAGTACAGATTATTGATACACCTGTAGCGCTGTCGTTTGGCCGCAGCCGAAGCCCCTAGCAGTCAAGGCGGCCACATATTTGAGGAGAGACTGTGATTTGCGCCGTAAATATTTAACCGCAGGGTGCCACATGAGGCGATGTGCTGTACTGTCTTGCTGTACCTATCGTATCGGTGTTTCGCCAAGGTGCACAGTCGGCTTATGGTTCGACGAGCACGTTGTTTGGGATGGTGTGCGATTAGAGCCGACTTGACAGGTGTAATCCGTAACCCGGCTTCATCCACGTACTCTGCAGTCGCATTCAGAGCTCTCTGCAAGCTTGCATAAAGGCGTCGGTCAAGGTGTCAAGGGCCACTGATCCACAGAGCGATGTCATCAGTATAGACAAATTTGCCTATTGGAAAGTCGCATTTCTGAGGCAAACGGCTTGGAAGCCCAGCAAGAACGCAGTTAAAAAGTCGCAGTTTCACCCGAAAGGCGAAGCATCGATTACGATAGCAAATTAGTACACAGCTATACGTAGCAAAGATAGTGTATTTACCGGCCTTACTAAGTTGCAAACCGGCCTTACTAAGTTGCAAACATTCGCTTAGAAACTAAATTAACAAGCACATTGTCACGCGCATACAGGTAAACCTGAACACATGGCACTCGATGACCGCGGAAACTTGCTGTCAAAACGCTGGAGTTAAAAAGCGCGGTAGCAGCAGCGAGCAAATCGACCTTCGTGTTTTCTCTCGCTTCAACGCGAACTAAACGTCGAAAGCACATCGCATGCGAAGCTACCTGCACTCCGCGCATTCACTTTATCCACTTCGCAGATCGCTTTGAAGATGAGGCCCGCTCGAGCACGCACTTTGTTCACAGTGCAGATCGCTTTAAAGATACACCGCCCGCGCGGCCGGAGTCTCCAGAGTAGAACCCCCTTTCCCTCCCTCCACCGTGCTTAGTGCGCAGAAGAAGACTCGGCGCTTCCGCCTCGCCTTCCTCCTTCGCGCCCGCGAGATTAAGCCGCGATCGTCGGCTGACCCTCGCAAGGTTTCACTCGCTTGCACGGCACGTGGCAACCGTGTTATCGTGTTTGAACTTTATACTGAACATCACGGCGACGGCAGAAATGCGCTTGGGGTGTCCCTACAGTTGCTATCGCAATTAAAGAAGAGGCAATAATCCGCTGCCTTGCATGGCACCACGAATCACATTACGACATTCACTTATTGATCCTCCAACGCGCACTTTCATTCTGCGCTGTGACATAAAATTGCGAACAATTAGAAGCAGACGACATGAAATTCCAGCGTTCGCAAGAGCGAAAATAGTCTCCTGATGTAGAAACGAGTCGAAAGCTTTCTGTATGTCCTTTGAAAGGCTGAATAGCAGCTAGGGTAACTCATTACTTGAATACACTTACTATATTCTACATTTTAACACGACAGCGTTAAGGAGCTCGTGTCGCAGAAAAGCTGGTGTCGGCGGCGTTGGCCGTGAGCGAAAAAATCCCGGAAGGCAATTCATAAATAAAAACAACTTGCAAGATGGGCTGGGTGGGAATCGAACCAGGGTCTCCGGAGTGTGAGACGCTACCACTCAGCCATGAGTTCGATGGTTAAAATCGCGACAAAAGCGCCTCTAGCGATTGCGGTGTTGCCTTAGACACGTGCCGTAGAAAGTTAAACTGCGGCGTATATCGGCAATTATGAGCATGTAAATTACAGAAGTCGCAGTTAAACGAGTAGCGAAGTACGTTTCCGCTACATTTCTTCTGCGCTTGGCGCACACGCAGAACCATCTTGCGGCAAACACAGAAGACCCCCTCCTCGCAATGTACGGCGCTGCCCCGACAGGTGGCGCGCCACTCGCCCGCTTCTCCCCTTCGTCTCGTCAAGAGCATGCCGAGCGAATGAGTGGGCGGTGCGAACGGGGTGCGATAACGCTATCGTGTTTTTCACTTACTATCCTACTTTGCAATGGCTAATAATATAACTGGCGTCTCCATCACGAGATGGCGACCTCTTCAAACACTAATACATACACAAACACTCATTCACACACACGACGGCACTTTTTGCGACGGTAATTTAAATACAGCAAAATGATGAAGCGCAACTACAGGGAGAACTTCAGGAGAACTTTCGAAAAGCTTCAGCGCATCTCTAAGATATTGTGCTGTAAACGAAAATGCATGGAAACTATCTAGGTGGGAAATGCATATTCGGTTGCAGACATAAATCTGTATAACGGAGAGTGGCTAAATAAGAACGGGCCGAAGAACGTCTCCGGTGAACAACCCAGCCGTGCACCACAGACGCTCTTCGGCGCAGCGGCACAAAACGTGAGATGTAACGGGAATACACAAATGCACTTATGTTCACGGTTTCATTGTGAGAGAAAAGGGTCTAGAATCACACATTGTGCGTTCTATAGTTTGCGTAGTTCCTGTTTGAGTGCAGCAGTTTGTTCACATGTGAACGAAGCTTTTATTTCGAAGGCTATCTTAGTTCATGGACAAGCAGATTTAAAGCTACAGAAACATGCGCGACTTGGCGGATATTTATGGCCTTCGTCTGCGGCGCCGCTAATGGCGTGGAAAACACGGACAGAAGCTGGTGGTCTAAGTGGACAACACAAACGTCGATGTCTGGGTTGTACTTTTCGTTTTTCTGGTGTGTTTGTTTCCTACGCCCAATGACTCACACAATGAAGCGTATCTAAGTGGTGGTAGGAGAGGACAGGAGGTCCGGTTAGAGAGAGTAGTTGGCTGTATGGCTACCGTACTGTTGTTTGTAAACGCGAACTACGACTGCAGTCGATCCACACACGTGCGTCGTGTGATCGAAGTCGTGAACAAGAGAGACGCGCATGGTAAGCAGTGCAATTTCTTCAACAGCAACTTGAGCAGGTGGCCGAGAACTTGTGCCACAGTTGTAGTATGACGTGACAGAAGCAAATCGCTGTCGTAATGGAAGCCTATATGGCGCGTATACCACTGTGCGAACGCAATTCTCACTTTCTGAACCTCGGTCCTAACCAGTAGTCTTGGTCGTTAATATTTGATGCCAAAAGCAATGACGATAAGCTTTAAATACCATCGCGTTGTCCATGACGTTTTCCTGCGCTGACTTCTCCGCGTTCTTGCCTTTGTTGCTTTGCGCGCGTCGGTGTCACGCAGTTGAACAACGAGCACGTCAGCTCGTCAGCAACTGAGAAGACACGCTCGAGCATCGATTCACGCGCAAAAATAAACGCGTGGGGCTATGGCACGCTCCGGCTCATACAAAAACCAAACAACAAAGTCGAATTTGGGAAAACGAGCTGGATCGAAAGGCGGCGTGGACGTGGCGACACGGTGCATACCATAATTGCGCGACGCAAAACTATTCTCGGGGACGTTTCTCTTCTGATTCCGTGGCTTCAAGTCGTGGTAATAAGAAAAAGCTTCCCTATTTGCTTAATGCCGGTGGTTTTAGAGCGAACGAAACGCATTTTAAAAAACGGGAAATAAAATGAAGCAAAAGAACAGAAAAGGTACATTCCGGCATGCTTCCCTTAATCGACGTCATGAAATAAAACCGTATAAAGAGGTAGAAGCACTGAAAAGATAAAGCAACCGCATATCTCACTGCGCATTTCTTATGACAGTCGGCGAGGCTGTTGCTGCTGCCCGGTCGCTGCTTTCACTCCACTTTAGGCGCTTCAATTTATTCAGTGGCCGTTTGCAAAAATTTGCTGGGAATTCGGAAAGCGCTGTGTCGATTTGCCGATCCTGCTGTTTCCTGTTTGCTCGCACTTCCTTTTTTTTTATTCTTCTCGCTTGTCCAAGGGTTAATTTTTCCTGTGCGACTCTTTTTTTCATTCACACAAACATAAAAGGTTTTTATTACGGTTTTTTCAATAGAAGAACTAATCACGTGTCTTCGAATCCCGCAAGAAATTGAAGGCGCCAAAGCTGTGAACAAAAGTTTAAAGAAGTGCAGAAAAAACAATGAATGATAGTAAATATAGAAGAAGCGCCAGCATATTTACATGAGGAGCACAGACAACAAGAATAGTTGTAGAATTTGCAATAACCACGCCCGGGTGGCCTGTGTCACGCTCTAAACTCGCTCAATATATAAGGAATCAGCACAAGCTCCGCCCACAAAACCGCACTGCGCCTGTTCTTACTATACCACCTGGCCCTCGGCGTTCCAAAACCCATTTCCTGGCGGGTGTCGATATTGAAGGAAGTTCAGATTCCTTTATTTTGAATTTATCCCCCTTTCGCCTCTACCGTGAGGTCGGGGAAACGAGCGAACTTAAATTGGCTGGCACGTTTATACAAGTTATCTTCTAGTTGTAGAGGGGTGTGATTGCTGTTCTGAATTCTTAGGTTGTCACTGACCGCTTCTTTGGAACAGCATCATCCGTTATGGAAATGGGCGACTGCAATGCAACGCCCACCGCCCGAATTAATTGCAGCCGCAAGTAAGATGTTATGCTTAGGTATGTGCAGGACTAAGGTCGACACTCAGCGATAAGCACAGAGCCATGAAGGCGGAGATGTTTTTCGAGAACTGTATTCGGGAACTGTAACGCTAATGGGATACTGAATTTGCTAAAGGGCTGCACATGTAAGACGATATACACTCGCTATACTATTCAATATTCAAATAGGTATAGTGAACAATATACTTAGCCCTGCCCCCTTGAAACTGTTTCTCCTGTGCGCCTGGTGCAGTATATTAAAAGCATTCTTCGCAGATGTATGCCAATCTGAGCAACTGATGCATCAAAGACAGCGAAGCTGCATACGCGAGTTCTCACACCCTTCGTAAGAAGTGCTATAGGGCGTGATTTGCTTTCTGTTCTTAGTGAGAATTCATCACCGACGCCCTGAGGCTCCGATGCGGACTGCATTGTTGGCGGCTGTTTACCACCGAAGCCGTACAGGCTCCTAGCACCTCCAACGCGGAGCTGGTCAAACACGACGTGAGAAACAAGAATTCCAAATTAGTGGCTACACAAATAGCGCAAAGAAGGTGTTACTATTCGTGTGAGGTGTATGCAGGGTAGCGTTTACTTTTTTAATCATTGATAATTACGTATTAAAGCGAAACTTTGGGACTGCGACGCGGGTCGCGTTGCTGATTGACAACGAGCACGCCGCCGCGCGCCGGCATTCATCCCACCGCAGGAAAACGGGTACGAAACTTCCCTTAACACGTTCGCTGACAAACATTAAAGAAAAAATAAATATATGTACAGGAAAGGCAATGGGCACCTTGGTCAATGCCGGCTACTTTTTTTCGCTTAGTTTCACGTTGCCATGTTAAAAAAATAAAAAGAACGAATAGAAATTACATTTACGAAATTACCATGACTTCTGTGCTCTTCTTGTTTCCGTTTTTTTTTTATTTTCTCGTTAATCGCGGGATACAGGAAGGGCTGCTAGCGATTGGTTTGTCGGTTGGTTGGTTATGGTGCTTTTGTTACTAGTGGGGTTAGTCTAGCAGTCTGGGCCGGCAAGTTTTCCACCTATGCACCTCTTTTGTTGTTGAAGAACTTGCTGCCACATGTCAGTAAGTTCGGTGTCGCGTAGATATGGTAGTAGGTGTGAGACCTAATTGCATATTAGAGATCTGTTGCACACACGCGTGTGGAAAGCCTCTTGTTTGCAGGTTGCCGACTAGAACCTCTGTTTCGACATAGAAGCGCCGGAAGGACCAAATTCAGTGTTCCACGTCGCCGATTTCTTTACATTCTGGGCACAATGGAGAATTAGCTCGGTCTGATTTAAACGCCCATGCTGGAGCGTAGGCCGATCCTATTCAGAGGAATTCAGAGAATGATACAGCTGACTGTGCACTTAACTCGGCACAAGAATCGTGGCAAGTGAAACGCATCCGCGGGCAATATAGCACGGTAGATATCGCGGTCATTTTCGCTTTGGTAGCTTCTTGACGTCACCGCGCATATATAGTTGTCCGGATGAATATGAGCCAATAGTCGTTTAGTGAGGATACAGTGTGTGAGCGCGACATCTTCATGGGAGGAGGAGGAGACAAAGGGGAGGAAAGACAGGAAGTTTAGCCAGTGTAACTACCGGCTACCATACTACCATACCAGTTCCAAAACCCAGCTTCGAGCTCGGCTTATCGCTTAAAGGGGTTGGTTGGCTCTCGCACTATACGTACACCATATATGAGAGAGATAACACCTAACTTTCATTCGGTGCGCCGTCGTCGACGCACCGAAGTTTAATAAATTGTTATTAGTATTATTGTTACATGTTCTTGCATCAAACGTGAAGATGCTGACTGGGCTTCTGTAATGGGAAAATATGTAATCGAGCATTGTGAACGCCGCAGATTACTTCTACAGCGCATTAGTCATCGTGCTCACGTTAACCTCGCGTTTCCTCTTCGCCGCGTAGCTGGCATGCGGGCTGCGGCTTGAGGACTTCCTCACTTGCTCACCGGCCTGTCTCCTCGTTTTGCCTCGTTTTTGGCCTGTTGGCCGTCTCGTGATGAAGTGGCTCTCGTTTATAGCGTGGCGCTCGGAAGTGGCGGCAGCGGGAGTGCGCTAGCGCGCCGCCGCGCAGTGCGGATGTAATTAGTCGCTTCAATATTGGCGGGATACATAATCTGGCCTCGCATTCGGAGTCCACCGAACAACGGGAGAACACAACGCAGCACGACGCGTCGACTGGATGCCGTCCGGTCGATCGGGACTGACCGCGCGCGAAACGGTGCAAGTGGGACGGGATGCATGCCCAGACGAGTATACCGCTCGGCCGCCAGGTACCGATGCCGAGGGATGATTGTGCTCCAGCGCCTCCCCGGGGAGAGAGTGGGGAAAAAGAGGCCATCGCTTTGTCATGTCACGGATACGCTTTTCGCCGCCCCCCTCGCGGTTGAAAATCGGCCCGCCCGCAGCCGTGTTGCCCTGGCAACAACGTTTCCCTTCGCCGCTCTCCTTTTTCCGAAATCCCAGGCGGCTGTTCCACCCCGCCGCGCTGCGGCGGCACAGGCGCCCCCTTGCTTCCGTGGCGGCGATGGGGGATGATGATGACGTTGCTCTTCGTATCTTCTCGGTCCCCTACGTCCCTTGCTTTCCTCGCCTTCTCTCGTCGTCAGCTGACTCGCCTCCTCTGGGAGAGCCCCGTATAGTAACAGCTCTTACGGGCAGCGGCCGCACCTGGGCTCCCGTTATCGTTCCCGCCTTTGACGGCTTTACTGGCGGCGCCAGAAACGCGCGGTGCAACATTCGCCGGATTCGTCTTTGAGCTGCCGCTGCTGGCGTCTTCCCCCGGAAAACTTACAGCGGCGATTTGAGGTCGCTCTGCCGACTTCGCTTACCTGGAACTTCGGAAATGCGTTACGTGTCCTGATTATTACTTTTTTTTATCCGTATTTCGCACGAAATAAACGTTCGTCTCGCTGGCAGGTAAGGATGCAGTACGGCTACCGCGCTTCTTGTTGCCAGCAGACAACGACTTGACATTTACTATGCGCCCTTACACTATCTTGTAGACGACAGCGCTGCGCGGAATGGCTGCGCTCTAGTCAGTTCTTATTTAGTTTGCGGCGGTATTTTTGTCTGTTTGCAGGTAATAGTGCGAAGGAAGAGGGAATCTGGAGAGGTCGCACTAGGGTTAGCATTCGGTTTGTCACGCCAATACCATGGGAATCGAGTAACAGAAAATTAAAGGCGTTCGCCAGTTACTCGCTGTCAGCACAGCACTGTCTGGATACCCGGTAGCGCACAGACCTCATTTCCCCAGACAAAATAATATAGACGGAAGCAGTGCCATCAGCGAGCTGTAAATCTACAGTAGGTACCTGGAGAAATACAAACCGTCTGCTTCCTATCATATATCCAGAAAGATGAGGCATTCTAGCGTAGAAAATGATTCATTCTAGCGGGAAGCTATAGCGGCTTCCACTGATTGGTTGTGTTTAATGCCCCAAAGCAACGCGGGGCCAATGAGAGGCACCGTAGTGTAGGGGGTTGAGGTAATTTAGACACACGGACATTTATTTCAATTTGTCAGTGTATCAATGCGACCGCTGAGGCTAGTAATCTAACCAGCGACCTCTTACTCAGCAACAAACGATCATATCCCCCGACTCATTGAGCCTATTTTTCAGATAAAAACGTTTAATGAGAAGAAAGGCAGATAGGTCGGAGGACGGACGTGAATTCCTCTAGCCAGATACTCTACGCTAGGGGAAGAGGGAACGAAAGAGGAACAAGGTGGGTGATAAGGTGGGTGATGTAAGAGACAAAACACAGGCACCTCCTTGCTTGCATAGCGGTAATGGGGCATGACGATGACGTTGCTGACATACTATAGCTATGAGCATACTTTCCCGCTATGTCAGCCTATTTCTCGTTCACTTCACGGATGAAGGCCTGTCTGAGTGATCTCAAATTACGCCTGTTATGCGTCCGCCGACTTCATCCTATGGCTCAAATTTCCTAATCTCATCGGTCCATGTGATCCTCTGGCCCCCATGACGGCGCATTTTCTTCCCTTGGCACCACTGTGTAACTTTAATGCACCACTGGTTTTCTGTTCTACGTATTACACGACCTGTCCAACAGCGCCTATTGTTAATTAAATAAGAATATTATCTTCCCATGCCTGCTATGTAGTCCTGTGCTGCCGCGTTTTAATATGTTTTGCTTGTCATTTTCCCGTTCCAATGCTCAACGCGCAGTCCTTGCAAGCCGGTGACACGTGCACATGTTTGGACCGAAAGTCCATTGACGTCAACTAATTGCTCTCGCAGCACTACTGAGTTACAGGCCCTTTGACGTATGCGTCGTACAATATTTCATCGCCGTGTCAGGAAGGCGTTTTCTTTTCTTTGTATGTCTGCTTTATTATTATTTTTTTTCAAAGGGCTACACTTATAAACTGTGAAGCGTGGCTGGTCTCGGCGTGGCATGAATTACAAGCTCGTGTCAACATCAGCTGAAGGGGTTCTTTTACGGATATGTTTATTCATAGTAAACGGCAACGATAAATAAGGCTTAACATAATTAAGCGAATCTGATAAACGATGAGTGCCAGGGATTTTTTTCTTTTCAATTATTGAACGACGTCATTGTTGATGGCGAGAACCTTCTTGCTGCTTCTGCACTGACAAGTTCGCGTAATGCAAGTCTTCTCGACGTAACCATTTTTTTTTCTTATCTACGAGGACTTTATCGTTTGAGCTACTTCACTACTGCTATAAGACAGCAACTGAACGACAGGATAATGGACGACAGCTGTCGTCTTGTTGTTGTGGTTGCCTCAAAACATGACCCGTACCTACGAGTGCGATAGGCCACACTGGATAGATTGAAACGTCTTCTATTTCGCTCTCTCTCTCTCTCTACACCCAACAACATACTAACGAATCATTTGGCAATTAACTGATGACACAGATTTTGAGACTACTTATACATCAACTAAATAAATAAAAATAATATTATACTGAAAAACTAAAGAAAACTAATAATAATAAAATAAAATGTCCCACGGTCGCTTCCCTAGCAGCGTAACCTTCCGGATGCTTGAATGAACTTGTGCAGATCACTAATAATCGAACCATATCTTATGCCTAATTAACAGGCACCAAAAGACAAAATGTTTGGTGCTGTAACTGCTAAGCCTAGTTTAGCAGTTGGGAATATGAGGGACATTTTGCGGAGGCAGGAGAAGAGGCGGCAACAAAGAAAGAAACAGTCAGTAGTTTCTGGTTCATTACAAAAAGAGCAGAGGTTAACTATGGATAAACCATACCTATGACAGGGAATTTACGTGGGGAAGCGGAAACTTACTAACGTCACCTCGCATTGGCGTGAAAGATATTTGCTCGTGTTCCACTTAAATTTTAGATGTCGAAAGTGGTCTGCGGAAAGTATGGATGATTCATTACAAGTCAACAGTAAAAGGCGTTTGAATCTAGCTCCTGTTATAAAAGGGAAATCAAGAAGAACATTTAAGACCGGACCATTTAGCGATGACGATGCTTGCGAGTCAGCTGATTCATTTAAAAATATTCCTCTGTGTCTGGGGACCCAGACAAAGTGGACCTTAGACAAATTGTTTGTGACAAGAGTAGAAAATATACTCACCAGGGGTGACCGATTGTTAGAAGTTAAATGTGTACAGGCCGAAAGCGCGTCTGTAACCACTATTAGATTAGATTTCTGTGCACCCAATTTTCGGATGGCCAGAACCGCCACCCTTGTTCGCTGGCTGGATAAATATGCCTCGATCAGCTCCTCAGCCTTGTCGTGCACTCCTAGTCGTTGTGGGCGTTCTGTGGACGTACTGGTCGGCAGGCCCATCGCCGGCATATACGCCCTTTTGATCATTGTGTTGGTTTTCTTGAATTTCGTCGCGGAACGATGTAAATTATTCGAGACCCGACAAAGGGCTTGGACAAGCCGAAGCGTATCCGCTTCCCCCATGCATGTTGTCTTGGTTGTTATTCACCGGATCTTGTGCGTATCTTGGGCTGTTGTATTCTTAAGCTTGTTGATTAATATTGGGTCAGTGCGATCAGACTGGAAAACCATTCCCGTTATCTTTACACTCTGAGATGAAACGATGGTATGTAGCTCCAGTTGTATGTTGAAAGTGGGGAGTCAGATGCGTGCTTCTTTCGAGGTGTGACCAGGAGTAGCTCCGACTTTTGGGGGCACAGCTGAGGCCGCATGACTTAGCATAGTCGCTCACCACGTCTGTCGCCTCTTGCAAGCGGCTTTCCATTGCCCTGACTGACCCTGTGGACGACCAGATGGTAATGTCGTCGGCGTATAGGCCATACCGGGTCCCCGAGACGTTATCGAGGAGCGGTGGAAGGCCTGTTAGGGCGATATTGAAGAGCAGAGGGGATAACACTGCACCCTGTGGTGGGCCGCGCCCACCCATTAAGAAGGTGTTTCTGGCTTGTTCTCCTACCTTAAGGATAGTTTTTATATCTGAGAGGAAATCTCTGATATAGTAATACGTCCTGGTCCCACAGCCCAGCATGTTTAGCCTCTGTAAGATTGCTGTATGTTTGACGTGATTGAACGTCCTTTCAAGATCTGAAGCGAGGATAGCGGTGTGGGAGTTGCGTGTCGCTGGTACAATCACCTCCTCTTTCAGCTGAAGTAGGATGTCTTGTGTTGAGAGGTGGGGGACAGAATCCTATGATCGTTGCTGGAAGTTTCCATGAATGGTTTACCAGGAATGGTTGTAGCCGGTTGAGAACGATGTGCTCTAGGAGCTTTCCTACAAACGAAGTGGGGGAAAGTGGGTCGTAGGTTCTTAGTGATTGGTGGCTTGCCTGGCTTCGGTATGAGACGAACCTCCGCCATTTTCCAGTCCTCGGGAAGGCGTCCGTCCATCCGTACTTTGCTCAAATAGACGGTAAGCTCTAGTAGCGAGGGGTTGTCAAGATTAACAAGCGCCTTATGGGTGATTTGGTCCATTGTTCGTTGGGTAGCGCTGTTGTTAACAAACGTCACAAAAAGTAGAAGTTTGTCCCAGTTGTAGTTTGGCCCGAAATACACTTATACCATATCTGTTAGTGTGCGATGAAATCGCTTTGTTGAGCCATTTGTTTGAGGGTAGTATGCGGATTTCGTCTTATGAACTGTGCCACAAGCTCTGAATAGTTCTTTGATCATTGTCGACATGAAAGTCTTGTTGAAATCACTCAATAGTACACGCGGTACACCATGACGCAGCACAATGGCGTCCAGAAAGAAGGCGGCAACGTTTGAGGCCGAACTAGAGCGTAGAGCTTCGGTCTCTGCGTACCGTGTGAGATGGTCGACAGCTGTCACGATCCATTGATGACCTGCTGGCGTTATGGGCAGAAGTCCGACCAGGTCTATCCCAACAATGGCAAAAGGAGTCTCGAAACATGGGATATGCTGTAAAAGACCAGCAGGAGACGAAGTCGGTCGCAATATTGCGCACAATTATTCTCACAATATTACCGCAAGTATTCCAAGAGAAAATAAGCACTGCGTTTATTCGGACGTAGTGCTCAAGTAAGACTTAGATAAAGGATGTTATTCGCCTCTATAACGGTGGCAAGTAAAAGTTGTTATTGAAATTATTAAAATCTCTGGCCTTACTTCTGCATAAAGTTTAATAGAGAGAGAGAAAAAGCAAAGACAGGAAAGTGGCGAGTTCTATCAGATGACCGTCCGCTTTGCAACCCTACACTGGTGCGGTAAGAGGAATGATAATGTAAAGATGAACAGATGGAAGAGCTGAGCGCATCGCGCACACAGTGGACACACAGCAGGACTACAATAGATTACTGACTGCAATAGTGCACGAATAGCTTTCTGCGCCAGCGACGGACGTAGCCAGGGTTTCGTTTCGTTTCTGAAAATGTTCTAGAGCCCAGCCGGCTTAGTACGGTCCGTAAATAGATGCGCTGTACTTTAAATTGAGGGATAATACACAACTGGTGTTCCATAGTTTCTTCAGGCCCCCAAGTGTCGCACGTTAGCGTATCGGTAATTCCAAGACGGTAAGAATAAGCGTTCGTAAATGCCACACCTAGCCTTAAGCTGTAGAGCAATGTTGCATCATCGTGGCAGGGGCTACATTTTACATTTGTAGCCATAACAAAGCCCAGGATGCCTAGGCGGCAATTAGACAGTCTCAGAGAACTCGTGTCGTTGTGCGAGCAAGCAAATGAACCTCGCTTGCAGCGCCCGTCTTTGCTAGTGGAGTTGAAATAGTCTGGATGCTTCCGTGAGCAGACCGGGCAGTCTTATCAGCGATGTCATTACCGTGAATGGCACAGTGATCCGCAGAGAGAGAGATAGAGAAAGATATAAAAGGAAGTCAGGGATGTTAACCAGTCGAGAGTCCGCTTGGCTACCCTGCAGTGAGGTAAGGGAGAAAGGGAATAGAAAGGAGAGAGAGAGAGAGATGGGGATATAGAGACGTGCACGAATAGCATTACAGAGTCAATGGTGCTCGCACTAGCCAGACGTTCTCAAAAAGAACAAAAGTACCTTCCCTGGCTTCTGAGCCGATGATAGGCGGGGACGCTGTTCTAGTATTGTCTGTTGACTCAGAGGACGATCATCTAGTTTCCTGAATGCGGTTAACATGGGTTGTTTTTGTGCTTCAAATTGAGGACAGTAACACAATAGGCGGTCAATGTTTTCCTCGTCTCCGCAGACATCACATGCAGGACTCTCAGTCATTCTAATTAGTGCAGAATAAGCTTTCGTAAAGGCAACTCACAACCACAACCGACGCAGAAGAGACGCTTTGCGTCGATGCGGTCCGGCGGGAGGTCCGATTTGCAGCGAAGAATCTAGTCTGTGCAGGCTGGCGCACTTTGTATGTGCGGTATTCCACTCAGCTAACGAGAGTGTGCGTGCTAGAGCGCGAAGCTGTCTAGCGTTCCATGTAGTTTCTTCTGCATGGGACTCACGATCAAGTGACGTGCGAAACTGTGGAACTCATGCATCACTTGAGAGAAAAAGGCAATGTTATCACTTTTCAATGGATACCAGGCCATTGCGGTGTCACTGCAAATGATAACGCAGATAAGGCAGCTTGGATGTCAGACCAAGAAGACGGCTGCATCCCCATTCCTCTCTCAAGGACACACAATGATCCACAGGCCACTAAAAGAGCATATCGTGACTGCGGTGCTCATTCGGCAACCCGCATGCAACACCTGATGTCAGTGGACGCACCACCTCCGAACTATGACGCCTGCACAAGCCTTACGCGCGCTCTAAAAACCGGATCATAGGAGCTTTAAACTCGCTGATCGCGTACGCTACAGAGACGGCACTCCTGAGCCGGCACGAACCTTGCGGCCGAACTCGCCTCCCACCTTTTCAATGTCACCAATAGGCCACGTACCGTCTGTTCAATAAACATTTATTAAATGAATAAATTAAAGCATGATGGTTCATTTTCTTTATTTCAGATATCATCTTGTACTGATATCATCGTGTACTCTGACATAAAGCAGATTCGGCGCCCTGAAGAGCTACTTTTGACTCACAAAGCGTGACCCATTTCTGGGCTAGTTGGTCAGTGACACAGTTCACAGCGCCACGGAGGGCATCATGTGCTGCGGCTGTGGATATCGTTACGTGTGACACCTTGAATTTCACTGTGACTCGTTTTGCAGAAATAACGGCGGCTGCTGAGCTGGTAGGTGAGGTCAAACCATCAGCATAAGTATGCATGTGATTTCCGCATGTTTCATGCAATAAGGGCAGTGTCATCAGCTTCAAGCCTACTGACGAATGATTGACTTTCTTAGTTATTCCTGGAATATACACGTAGACTTGAGGCTGTCGAAGGCATCAAAGGAGAAATTAAGGTCTTGCCGCTGGTGTATAAGTTGATGGTACGCTCTTGTGGTGAGCGGTGATCAGTAGCCTAGCTCTCTCTGGTAGCTGTGCCGGCAGGAAAGCATGTGATGGTTGGTGATCTTTGAAAGATGGTGAATATGCGCTCTGAGTGAGTCGACTGATACGTGAGTTCGAAGCAGATGGTGTTTGGTGACGGCGATTGTTGCTAATGTTGTGGTGCATTGAAGTTAACCCAAACACGTGAGTAGGGCTTGATCTGTATGCTCTCCAGAGCGCGAATGTTGTTCTTGCATGCACTTGATAAGATTGGCAGCCCGGTACCTGAAGATTTGATGGAATAAAAATCTGAAATGTGACGTATATACGCGTGCCTTCACCATAACGGCGCTAGAGTACGTCCTATCAGCGCAACTACACGTTCCTACGAAGCTTTGCAACCCCTACTCAAAGATGCAAAGATTCACTCTTTCATGGACACCGCGGTAAGGTAACATAAACACTGCAGTGAGATAAACATTACTGTGTCAGATAATTGTATCACACTTAATATAAACAATATTGCTGCGAGTGTGCAATTGGGTTTTGTTCGTAAAGTTCATAAGTTGTAACTGCATGCACGAATAAAGTGTGTTTCAATCCAATCCAATCTTTGGTGCAAAACCGAATTTAACACACACCACAGATGGTGAAAGTTTTCTATTCTTCGCCCTAAATGGCGAAGGTGAAGCTGATAGTGAGGTGGCGGCATGAAGGTCGTTGTCGGCGTGACAGAAAGCGCTAACGGACACAGCTAACTCTGTTTGGGTCCCTTAACTACAGCTGTCTCAGTAACATTTTGACCACGTCTAACCTGAAGGATCGGTATGGGGTATATAACACTGCGCTTCTACACTTGTGCGTGCGTGTATGTGTCGTGAGATTGAAGACGCCATGGGGATAAAATCGGACAAGGCGGTGCTGAGGCGAAGCCCTCTTTGCACGTCAGTGAAGGACAGCGTGGCAACAAATCAGGCTGCCCCACTTCCCTCTCCACTCTACTATAACGTCGGGGTCCGAGCCGGCAGCAGGTCCCAGTGACTGCGCACTCTTGTTCCGGGGCTGGCGTATAATCCACGTGCCGGGGACGAGCCGAATGAATTGTGCAAGCTTGATCCGCTTACACGTGACGGCGGCAGCGGCAGGCCTGCGAGCTCACGCCTTTGGCCCGGCGGCCAGCGCTGCACAATCGACGCGTCGACGACGGTAGCCGACCGGCCGTGATCGAGGACCTTTTCTCGCGTCCAGTGCGCGAGCCGTCACCGTCAGAGACCTTCTTTGCTCCCGGCATCACGTTCGGTCTCTTTGAGGTGTTCATCTTACTTTTCTCTGACTCCGGTGATCAAACGACGTGACGTGACTGCGCGTCGAGAGAGAGAGCAAAAAAGAAAGAAGCTAGAGCAAGAACAAAAATCGCTCAAAAGCAGCGGTCACGACTGGGGCTCCTCGGCTTGGTGGCCTGGCTGGGGCATCGAAGGCTTATACGGCCCTTTATTTTCACCCACGCTCTGCCTCCCCTTCTGAGCCCGCGAGGTCTGCCTAGCCCTTTGATCTAAGGTGGCCTCAACGCAACTGGGTACCCGCAGGGACCCCGAAAGGAGGAGTGAAGCTCGAGAAACGTGAATCGGTGGTGGCCAGGAGTTTGTCTCTCTTTTGGCGAGGGGATAATTTCAAGTCGCCGCCGGGTAGATGCCGCCTCTTGTAGGTTTATTCTAGGACAGAGCTCACACAAACGAAATACGAGTTAGAAGACAGGACACGCGCTGGACTTGTAGGTTTTCACGGCCTCCATTGTGTGCCAACGTTCGTTGCCTGTGTAACGGTTTGGTCCAGTGAACTCTGCTAATGCTACTTTTTCAGTTGTAGTTTCGTTGTTGTTTTGCTAGCGATGCATGTAATTCGCCCCTGTTATTTACCTCTAGCCAGGACAGCGGCCACGTGCTGGAATGGTAAGAAACAAGGCGCCGTTCGCGTACTTTTTTAAAGGATTTCTCCTACATTTATATTTATTTTTGTATATGGTGTGCATTCTACCTATTTTACTTATTTCATTGATACCACGACGTAATTAAGCTGAAGGACTGTCAGAAGCTTTGATCTCCTAGCTGCTCTCGCAGTAAAGGGCTCTGCTGTCATCATTCAAGCGTTATAGATTAGCACAATGTTCCCATCATTCGTATTTCCCACAACAGTTGTCTCGAACACACCGGCAGTGGGCATCCAGCTTAACTATTGTCAGTGGCCGGCAGGTCGGTTCGTACATCCATATTTCCCCGCATGTTTGGCAGATAAATCTGCACTCCTAGCAGGGGCGTCTAAACGCCACGATATTCGCAAAGACTCACATTTATCACGTAAGTCCTCGGACAAGGTGGTATCATGGGCGGAGGGTAAAAATGTGAGTAAATCTATCCCTTTGCCAGATCCATTGTGCAAAAAAAGTGAGGCGTGCAGACAGGACACAAGAGAAGTGGACAACATCATTATGCAAGAAAGGTGAGGCGTGCAGACACGACACAAGAGAAGAGAAGTGGACAACAGGTCGTTGTCCACTTCTCTTTTCTTGTGTTCTGTCTGCACGCCTCAACTTTTTTGCATAATTAATCCTTACCAACTAGCTCAGCTTTTTGTCGCTCTTTGCCAGAGCATGTTTGCTGCAACGCATCTAGACCGGGATATACCCGCACCGTTCTTATTCTTTGTGCGGTTTTACTTGCCAAAACCACCATTTGATCATGAAGCACGCCGCAGTGGAGTACTCCGGATTAATTTTGACCACCAGGGGATCTTTAACGTGCCCCCAATTAATGGCTAAGTAAAGAGTGGGAATATAGTCAGCTTTTAAGTGTAATAACGACGGAAATACGGAAAGAGAAACAACATGTTCGTTGGAAAGGAAAAAAATAAACAGAGAATCTGGTGGAAAAGGGAGATACCAGAAGCGATCACCGAACGACAGAAAGCATCCCGAGAGCACAAGCAGGCAAAAAGGGCGCAGTTGTCGCAGGATGAAGTGGCCAGTAAATGGGAAATATACCGGGAGAAAAAGTATATGGTTCAAATACCGGTGCAAGCAAAGATAAAAGGCGAAAGTGAACGTTGGCGGTCAGGATAATAATAGTTATGGGGCTTTACGTGCCAAAACCACTTTCTGATTATGAGGCACGCCGTAGTGGAGGACTCCGGAAATTTCGACCACCTGGGGTTCTTTAACGTGCACCTAAATCTAAGTACATTGGTGGTCAGAAATACGTGAGAAAAAGAAGGCCGCACCTAGAATATTTTGGAGCCACATAAAATTATTAGGCAGGAAGTCACCAACAATAAAACAACATATCCTAGATGAAGATAGAAGGAAGGAAGGAAGGAAAGAGAAAAGAAGAAGGCAGGGAGGTTAACCAGAATAACGTCCGGTTGGCTACCCTACACCGGGGGAATGGGAAAGGGGAAAACAAAGATCACAGATGAAGATAGAAACAAACTGGAAGGGGAAGCGGCATTAAATTACATCTGAAAAATAAGAGCTGAATCTCTCTAAGGCAATGATGAGGTTGTATTTGAAGAAAACAAAAAGAGCATGAAAGAGAACCAGATGGTAAAGGAGCTGGTGCTGACAAATTTCAACTGGAAGCTGCAGAGAAAATTCCTGAGCGCACAGCCACAGGGCTAGACGAGGTTCCCGTTAGGATGATTAATGAACTAGGACAAGAAAGTAAGGAAGGTCTGGCGAAAGCAGTGGAAAATACTTTAAAACATAGAATACCAGACAACTGGCGACAAAGTAAAATGAATTTAATTCATAAAGGTAAGGGGGAGAAATATAGAATTCACTCGTATAGACCGTTGACCATTACATCGGTAATATACAGGTTAGCAATGCAGGCAATCAAATTAAAACTGCAGGCATGGGCAGACAATAATGGCGTTTTGGGAGAACTTCAGAATGGCTTCTGAATAGGTAGGCGTTTGGATGATAACTTCTTTGTTCTTTCTCAGTGTATTGAAATATCAAGAGTAGAAAGCAGACCGCCTTTTTAGGCATTGAAGGAACGTATGACAGCGTAGACCGCAACATTTTGTGGGATATTCTGGAAGGGGAACGCGTAGGCGACAATTCTCTACAGCTTTTGAGAGAGATTTACCTAGAAAATACCGTTTGCGTTGAATGGGAAGGGATGAGGAGCGGGGAAAAAGTTGATATCAACAAGGGACTGAGGCAGGAGTGCCCTTTGTCCCCACTGCTGTTTATGATGTACATGGTGAGGATGGAGAGGGCGCTAGAAGGAAGTAATATCCGGTTTAATATCTCATACAAACAGCTGGGTACAGTAGTTCAGCAGCAGCTGCCAGGTTTATTTTATGCGGACGACATTGTGTTGCTAGCTAACAAGCACATTGATTTTCAATGTCTGGTTAATATCTGTGGACAGGAAGGCAAGAATTTAGATTTGAACTTTAGTGTTAGAAAATCGGGCGCTATGGTGTTCAATGAAAACAGTAAACAGACAGTGGCAATACAAGGCCAGGAAATACCTCGGGTAAGAGAATATAAATACCTTGGTATATGGATAAACCAAGGCAATAGATATATGGAAACACAGGGAAAAACAATAACAGTGAAGGGGCAAAAAAATGGGGCAGCCATAATGAAGCACAGAGCGTTATCGTGATACAATAGGTACGAGGTGCGCCGGGGTATGTGAAAAGGTGTAATGGTTCCAGGACTTACTTTTGGAAATGCGGTTGTTTGCTCGAAATTAGGGGTGCAATCAGGACCCGATTGGAACCAAAGGTCAGTGGGACGCCTAGCATTGGGCACTCACGGGAAGATACAAATGAAGCTGTGCAGGGTGATATGGGCTGGACACGTTTTGAAGGTAGGGAAGCTCACAGTAAAATTTATTATGAAGAACGACTGAGGAATATGGAAGAAAGGAAATGGGCTGGGAGAGTGTTGAGGTATCTGTACAGAAAAAACATTGATTCACAGTGTAGGAAAAGGACTTGGAAACTTACCAGCAAGTATGTGGCCTGTAGGGTGAGCCACACAGCAACAAATAAAGTCAAACTCAAAGTCAGAGAGGCTGAAATAATCTCATGGGTGGCGGAAATGTAAAAGGAACCTGCCATAAGTAACTACTCAAGAGAAAAAAAAACGAAATTAGCAAAGAAACAATTTATGATAACTCAAAGGGAAGCTCATTACTTTTCGAAGCGAGATCAGGATGCCTTAGAACGCGCACCTATAAAGCGAGATATAAGAAGGAAGAAAAAGCATGTGCTTGCTGGGGTAAAGATAGGGAAACGATGGAGCATGTTTTATTAGAATGTGAAGATATCTGCCCAGCGGTCGAGTTAGGCACCAATATACTCCTTGAAGCCCTTGGGTTCAGCGAGAGCAGGAGGAAAGTAAACATGTCCGCAATAGTGATTAGTAAGAGATAATTGGAAGATATGTGGAAGAAAAGTAGGGAAAGGACAAAAACGGAGACGTACAAAAAGCAAAGTTCACAATAGGGGGCCAGAAAATTTGGTCATGGAAATTCATCTTTTGGTTTTTTTCCTACGTAGAACATTACAGACTTTTTTTGCATTTCGCCCCCATCGAAATGCGGCCGCTGCGGCCGGGCTTTGATCCCCCGACCTCGTGCTTAGCAGTGCAACACCATAGCCGCTAAGCCACCGCAGCGGGTTATATCCGCACCACCGTTGTAATGAAGGAAAGAAAGAAAATTGAGGAGCCATTCCACTCTGTGAAGCAGGATTACCAGAGAAGCTGTCGCACATCACACCGGGTTAGACTAGGGTAAATGTATTTGTTCTCATCATTTGGTAATGGCAGTGATCGCGATAGCTTTGTGATTACTGTGATCACCGTGTTTAGAAAAATTTTCGTATCTGCATTTGCTGCCACTTCTAATTTCGTCGATTTCCGTATCTGCATTTACTGCCCTGATCAGTACTAACCCAAGATGACCAGTGCATCCAATAGTTTTGCTGTCTGTGTTGATAATGTACTGATTACTTGTGCTGCAAAATTCGAAAACATTCTCTCCGTGTTATTGATCTTAGAATTTTTTTTATAACCCCCTTCACATAATGTTCCAATAGGAACGTATGATGTACCTGAATGACATAATAAATAAATAAATAAATAAATAAATAAATAAATAAATAAATAAATAAATAAATAAACACTGCCTGGTTCGGTTACAACCTTAGATTGTTGGTCAAAGTTAAATCTATACACGACCGTTGTTGAGCCGAGTCACTTGGACTGGTGTGGAATTTCAAACCAAACTTTTCTACCACGAACTGAGTGAACTATACCTTGTCTTGTTTAGAAATGTCCACATTGAAGTATCCAACGATCATCACAGGGGTAGTGTCATCACGGCTAACCCACGCAGAGTGCGTGGTCATGAACTGCTCGATATCACACTTGGGTTTGTACAGCGGATATCACAATTCCGTCTTTCGTTTGTACGGCACAGACATCCATCCCCATAGTCGCTGGGAATGTCATCTTGCGAGTGAAGAGGATAAATGTACATACATTTTGTAGCCATGAACCATACGGGGCTAGGAGCCATTGCATGCTTTGCTTCCTTACGGGGGTATGAGCAATTGATGATGATAGTTTTTGTTAACGCGCACCAAAAAGCCACGGAACCCTAGCCACATACAACTTCTCTGTAAAACTTCGTAAACAATATACCATCAGCTTTGTCCCTGTAGCCGCCCACAAAGGCAGCGCCAGGCGCTTCGCTGCGCGCCCGCTCCGCGAGCGCGTCCGCCATTGCTCAGCACCTGCATGCGGCGTACCCTACTGCTTGCACTGGAGTTTTGTTGATCCGAGGTTCCTTCTCGCGTCGCGATCATGCCCATCTATCCAATATTGAAGTTGCCGCGCGAGATGTAACATTGTGAAGAAATTAAACTACGCAGAACCACGCATGGTACGGGTCTGCCCTGTCTATTACTATTAAAGGTAATAAAAGGGCAGCGCAAACGCACAGTGCTGTCGGAACAAAGTAAATACCTGTGGCTAGCCCGCAAAACCGGATAAATCGGAATCGTATCCAGAGTCCGAATGACCCTTTTCCAGATATACGCAATGGAATCATTGTTCGGGGCAGCGCAAGGACTAAAGACAGAAGGAAATAAACAAACAGAAAACAAGCGAGACGGCAAACATGGCGCGAGCGCTGTGCGAGCGCCGTGTTTGCTGGCTCGTTTTCTTCGATCCTTGGTGCTGCCCCTGAGAATGAAATAAAACTAATGCGTCAATTTTCTGCCCGTCAACTCATTAAGGTGTGAAGTGAAAGTTACTGTGAATCATGTAGCTATGTCCAAATCCTGCAATTATATCCAAACACGCGGTAAACAATAGCATGGTAACCGCACGCTGAAATTTTTTGGGGTGTATATATATACCGAAACTCACAAGGACAAGCGAACTCCTGATTTTTGTTTTTCATAGAAAAAAGAATAAAATTTGCGCGCATGGTTAAACGTGTGTGACAAGCAGGCCGTCTGTGAACCGAGCAACCCAAAGAATAATGAGGCAAGAAAGTTTTCACTGCCGCAGGCAAAGGAACTTGCTTTCATTGATTTCGCTGAGGACCATGATGATACCCGCCGGCAGGCGCTTCGCTGATATGTTTCTAACCCAAAATAATTGGGAACCTATATACAACGATTTGCAGACCTTTATTTCTTGCAGAGTGGCGTAGTTTTCAGAGAACACCAGGTAATTATAATTATATCCACGTGCGTCGTGGCTGGTGTACCACCTCGAGGTCTGAAGCTACATGCGCACCAACGTGCAATGTGCATGGGTCGACGCCGTTGCACATTTCGTCGTTTTCTTTGTAGCAAGCCCGCGTTGGCAACACAAGCCCGTGCATGTGCGAAGGGCGAAATTTGAGGATTATAGCTTTCGCCGTCGTACAGCTCTTAGGGTCATAAACTGGCGGCGCGTATGTGTCGAAGTGAATGGCGGACACACAGCAACATACAAGCAAGGCACTCAGCAGTGGCGGACGGTCAGGACAGACGACCGATGTGACGTCACGTGCAAACTATCTATATTCAAGTGGTTGTTTCAGAGCACCCTGGCTGTGCTACAAGAATTTTCAAGGACATTTTAATGATGTGTTACTATAATAGACAGGCATAGTAGCGATAGTCTGACCTTATTGTCGTCCTTAAAGCCCGCTTTTTTTTTTTTTTTTTTTGCTCGCGCCATGAACTCACTTGCCATATTATATGACTTTTGTAGCGCTAGCAAAGCGCTTTGCTCAGTCGAATGCTTCATTACAGAATTGCTACATGGTACAGCCATGTAACGATGTGTTGGCCACTCGAATTTTCTTCGCAGCTTGTCGACCATGAAAATGGTGCCCTCTCTGCCGCAGTGGTGTCGGCCGCACAACTACTTGTCATCTTACTTGCAAATCTGGCTTGTGTGGTTGTGGAAGAAAATCTTGCGCTGAAGCAATTCTTCTACATCGAGCAGCAAGAACTGCATCAGCCGCGCTGTTTGTAGCGCGACCGCAGTTTTCATGAGCGGTTTTTCCGCGTGCAAGCAGTATCTGGCAGCTTGGCATGGACCCTGGGGGACGCACATGCGTGTGCGAGCCTTGCTCTCGAACCAGTCGTAGATAATGCCGTCAAAGCACACGCCAGTCTTCGTCATTGCAATAATAAATAAATACCCTTAGATAAATAATGAATCCCGTCGGAGTCATTAACAGTGGGTGAACAAGACAAGCATCAGACTGTAGTCAAGCTATCCACGTGAGGAAGTCTCTTCGTCAGTGCGACGATGAGAACAACTGATTACTCCCAAACCTCGATTTTCTGATGATCCTTTTATTACAGCGAAGCTGTTAAGGTCTACTTTCCCCACTATTGCGTGCGCGCGTAGAAAAAGATCCCGAAGATAATCCAATGCCGGGCCGACCCACGGCGGAGGTGACGCAGGCGTTAAGCACTCCTCATACGTGGGCCGATCGCGAAGATTGTACAATACCCGGTCGACTCCGCGGCAAAAGTGAAGCAGGCGTTAAGCACACCCGATACGTGGGCTGATCCCGAAGATAGTGCAACGCCGGGCGACCCGTGGCGGAGGTGCAGTTCGCCATTAAGGGGCCCACATACCCAGCTTCACTAGTCATCTTACTTAACAGAGTTTAAGGGCACTGAGCTTTTTCTTTTCAAACCACTAGGAGAGGGTAGGAGGAAAAAATTTTCTCCCCATCGCTTAGCTGCGAGTGCACAGCATAAACATCCAACACTGACAGCCTAAATCACCAGAGGTAATCTGTTGCCGCAGCAGAATAGTTGTCATTGCGGTGTTCGGTGACAAGAACTTTCAGAAGGTCATCAGGATCGAGTAACAGAAACGAAAAATGCTAACCTTAGGGATTACTATTCGTAGAGAAACATCCCTAGAGAGAAAGAGAGCGAAAGGGAGAGAATCGATTAATACGCGCCGTAATATGTGACATTCGAACTTTCGGGGCTCGTGTTTCCCTTCCCAAACACTTTCAGTTGTCGCTCATTCTATCCCTTCCCGGCTTGATCTATTTTCACTCCACAGTCACAATTTAGAGCCGACTGCCTTCATTTAGACGCGTCAGCGTTTCTTTGTTAACTCCGCACTTATATCGAGTCTGCGCCAGTAAGACACGTGAACCTGAAGCCAAATGGAACCGTAAAGGTACATCGCGAGCAATCAAGCTTTCTCTTATGCTTTCTATGTATTGCCATTTATCACGCATGTTCCCATCGCACGCTGAGCTAGGCTTTCCTCTGCAAGATACGCTCCCGAAAAGAATTACGTAGAGGCGTTTTCACGCTGTTCGCTCTCGGCATCAAACTGCCGATGCGGAAACATCTCGCATCTAAATGTGTAACCGAAGGAAAGAGAAAAAGACCCCCGAAGTGCGGCGCTATGGGCGCACAAGAGCGGGAGAAGTGGGGCATCCGGGCAGGCAGAACCATTTTCTACGTACCTGGTATGACGCACGTTTTTGTAGCAAAATATAAATACTATACTGGTATGAAGCTCTTACGTGTGTATATGCTGCAAGACGAGACTGGCAACGCTGAATTAGATTAGCTGAAATTAGGTGTAGCTGCACTCGCTCGCGTGTTTGTGTATAATTCCATTCAAAGGCGGAATGCTCTATTTGGCGCACAAATATTAACATTGTACCAAAATACGTATGTTATACATATGTATTAAAGTGGACTTTTCTTTGCCTATACCAACCCGTGATACGGCCTGGGTCGGTCGGTCGGTGCCGGTCGGTGTCGGTCTCGCCGAGTAGATTGAACCTCACTTTTGTATATATATATATATATATATATATATATATATATATATATATATATATAGACTGTGCTCGGTGAAGCATCCTACCCGTCATCGGTCCGTCGTGTAATAAGCCTCCTTTATAATCGGTGGAAAGAGTGCGGGCTCCCTTTCACCTCTACTATCCTGGAACTCCGCACTCGGACGCTACCTTCCGCCATGCCAGACGCCGACCAACAGACGCTCCCGTCACCGCCTGTTCTCTGCTCTGGCGTTATTGGCCAACGAGATCCTACCATCTTCAGCGTAACAGACGACAACGACGCTGAAGATCGGCTTGCGTCCTACAAGCGGGTGAACGCTCACAACTAATGGGATGACTCGACCAAGCTAACCAACGTCGTTTTCTATCTCGCGGACGTGGCCAGCCTCTGGTTCAAGAACCATGAGGCGGATTTCCTAACGTGGTCTACGTTCAAGGCGGCTTTTACAGAGGTATTTAACCGTCGCGCCGTCCGCAAACTCCGAGCAGAGCGGTGTTTGCGCACCAGCGCACAGGACACGGGTGAAGCATTCACCAGTTACATAGAGGACGTTGTCGATCTATGTAACCGCGTCAATGCCACCATGTCTGAAGCAGACCGGATTAAGCACATCATGAAAGGAATTGATGATGATGCTTTCCAAACGCTACTGGTCAAGAGCCCGAACACTGTTGCCGATATTATCACTCTACGTCAGAGCTACGGCAAGCCACGCAAACAGCGAGCTTTGACGAGGCCTCCTCCTACCACCGATGCGTCGATCTCCAGCCTGGTCATAGTTTCCGATCAGGTGTCGCTGATCACGCAGATCAAGGCTTTTCACCGCGAAGAAGTCGCACGCCAGCTGTGCCTGGCACCGTTCAGCCAGGTGCCTGCTAGTCCTTTGCCATCTGCTAGGCGTAACATCATTCAAGGAGAAATCGTTCACGCACTATCGCTCGCTCCCCAGCAGCCTCTTGCGGCGGCTACGCTAACTTACGCTGCGGTAGCTGCCAGGCCACGCCAATAGCCGATACGACCCTTTCAACAGCCCGTGCGCCGCCCTTCTCTTCCCACCTCCTTGGCCGGCCGTCCTGTTGCCAACCCGTGCCGCACGCACGACGATCGGCCTATATGCTTTGCATGTAGATATGCCGGACACGTCGCAAGGCTCTGCCGCCGGGTGCAAACAATCGACAATGATCTCCGGGCGTCTCGTTCTCCGGCCGACTCCAATGCAAACTACACTCCATCCGACCAACCGCAATCTCGTTACTCTGACTGATCGTCCTCTCTTCGATCATCGCCGCTCGCCATCCCCACGTCGCCGGTCGCTTCACCGATGCTTCGGCGGGCCACCAACGCATCGGCCCGTCTCTAACAACGAGGGAAACTAAACGACGCAGTTCCCGAGGCAAGAACTGCGCATGTTTCGAAATGCCGAAGTCCTTGTTCCTTACCTGCTAATGTTATTGAAGTGTTTGTCGAAGGTGTCGCTACAATCGCTCTGGTTGATAGCGGCGCAGCTGTTCCTGTTATGGATGCCAGATTTTGCTGATCACTTCGTAAGGTAACGACGCCTCTTTCTGGATTATCTCTTCGGACTGCAAGTACTCAACCCATCGAGTCAACCGCAGCCTGTACAGCCTGTGTCCTGATTCAAGACGTTATGTACACTATAGAAGTTGTAGTGCTCTCATCGTGCTCCTACGCAATTATTCTAGGATGGGATTTTCTCTCTTGCCACAAGGTTATAATCTATTACGCTCGCGCTGAGGTTGAATTCACCCAGCTCAGTGACCTCACCTTCATTGATCCTCATTCTTCGGCTAAACTTGTCGTCAAGGAAGACACCAATATACCGCCATGCTCGTCGGCACTTGTACCAATCTCATGTGGTGCTATTTACGATAGAACGGTCTTCTTCACGCCGTCCGACTGTTTCGGTGCCCGAGAAGCCCTTCCTCTGCCTTTTGCTACTCTTGACCTCGCCGCCGGTTTCAGCACAATGCCCGTTTATAACATTCTTTCATCCCCGCTCACATTGCTTCGTCACGAATGCCTTGGCCACGTCGAGACCATCGATTCTATGAGATTGTATCCGTCTCCGACGAGGCGTTCCCTACGGCCGTCCTTGACCTGAGCGCCCTCTCTGCTCCTGATCCGACATCTACGGGTGTTTTCAGCCCATTCATCGCCGTGGATCTGACACCCTCACAGCGATCCCAGCTTCTGGCCCTTCTGTAGCACTTCCGAACTTCTTTCGACGTCGCACAAGCATTCTTAGGCTGCACGTCAACAGTCGAGCCCCACATCGACACAGGCTCCCACTCACCGCTGCGCCAACGTCCGTATCGCCTATCCGCTGCGGAACGCCGCGTCATATTGCCGACCACGTCGGCGAAATGCTCAGTCGAGGCGGGATTAAAGCTTCACAGAGCCCACGGGCTTCTCCTGTGGTACTTGTCACAAAGAAAGACGGTACCATACGCTTCTATGTAGATTTTCTGTGCTTAAACAAGATCACGCTGAAAGATGTTTACCCATTACCGCACATTCATGATGCGCTGGGCTGCTTACAAGGAGCCGAGTTCTTCTCTTCATTGGACTTGCGGTCAGACTACTGGCAGGCTGCGATGGCGGAGGCCGATCGCCGTAAGACTGCTTTTGTTAGACCAGATAGCCTATATTAGTTCACCGTCATGCCTTTCGGACTTTGCAACACGCCTGCTACATTCGAACGGATGATGGATAACGCTTTGCCCGGCCTTAAATAGAAGATATGTCTATGTTACCTCGACGACATCGTGGTGTTCGCCCCTGATGTCGCTACACACCTGCACCGCCTTCAGAACGTGCTGACTTCCTTAACCAACGCGGGCTGCAGCTTAATCTCAAGAAATGTCGCTTTGCGCACGCAAGTTGACAATCATCGGCCACGTTGTGTCCAAGGATGGTATTCTTCCGGATCCCGAGAAATTGCGGGCCGTCTCTGCGTTTCCTAAGCCCACTACAGTGAAAGAACTTCGCAGTTTCATAAGCTTATGCTCTTATTTGCGGCGCTTCATTCGAAATTTTGCATCGATACTATCATCCCTCACACAACTGCTTCGTGGCGCCAAAGACCTCTCATCGTGGTCCCCTGCCTGCGACCATGCGTTCACCGCCTTGCGCCGTCTTCTCATCACGTCACCTATTCTTCGCCACTTTCACCCTCAAGCTCCTACTGAAGTACATACCGACGTGAGTGGTGTAGGCCTAGGTGCTGTTCTCGCACAGCGTCATCCTGGTCAGGCCGCATACGTCGTGGCTTATGCGATCCGTATGCTGATCAAGGCGGAGGACAAAAACAGTGTCACGGTAAAGGAGTGCTTGGCCATCGTCTGGGCGTTTTGCAAGTTTTGTCCTTTTTATATGGCCGCTCTTTTGACGTAGTGTCCGACCACCATGCGCTGTGTTGACTTTCTAATTTAACATACCCATCTGGCCGCCTCGCTCGCTGGGCCCTGCGAATCTAGGAATGCGACATACACGTGGTGTATCGTTCCGGGTGGAAGCATTCCGACGCTGACGCTCTTTCCTGCTCACCACTCTCGCTAGAGGCCACTCGAGAGTTCCCCTGTGAGCGCACGTGGTCGTATCTTGACTTTGACACGATTGCTGCCGAACAACACAATGACCCTTGGAAAGCATCCCTTTTTGCCATTCTCTCGGATACTTCAACAGTTCCAGCCTCTCGAACACTTCGGTGACAAGTTCCTCATTTTGCGATCCGTGATCAGCTCCTGTATACCGACGTAACTATGCATCAGAGGAACGTACGTGGTTGCTCGTCATACCGAGAGCCTTGAGATCAGAGATCTGTTCCCCTTTCCACTCGGACCCTCAGTGTGGCCACGCCGGTGCTTTTAAGACGTATGAGCGACTTCGGTACTGCTACTACTGGCGGGGGATATACACCTTCGTTCGAAACTTCGTCCGCTCTTGCCGGGAATGTCAGCAACGGAAATCTCCGCCGCACCTCCCAGCCGGTGAACTCCAACCGCTGCCATGCCCATCTCAACCATTTGATCGGGTCGATGTCGATTTATATGGTCCACTTCCTTTGTCTACGTCCGGCAACCAGTGAATTATAGTTGCCGTCGACCACTTAACACGCTGTGCAGAGCCTGCTGCCCTCCCAGCTGCTACAGCGCAGGAAATCACCACTTTTATACTGCGCCGTTTTGTGCTTCTTCTTGGAAGCCCTCATGAACTCCTCAGCGACCGAGGCCGCGCCTTCCTGTCTCAAGTCGTTGAAAAATTGCTTGCTGAATTCACTATTGTTCACCGCCCATTCACCGCCTATCACGCGCAAGCCAACGGTGCCACGGAGCGTTTTAATCGCACCCTTGGTGACATGCTCACTATGTACTATCGCTCTCAGTATGAGCTGCACCGCGCGAGCGCGTGGCCGAGCGCTCTGCAAGGTTTTACAGTGACAGCCGATTGTGCCGCGTTTTCGAGTTATTTGGAGAGGGTGTAGCTGTTCCAGCCAGTGCGCTGGAACCCCTTGTCCCCGATTATCTGAAGCACACCTTATTTGTTTCTTGTTCACTTTGTTTTCTCTGAAGGAGATACTGCAAGATCATGCAGCACTTTTGCCACCGACGAGACATGGCGTGCGAAAGTTATCAAAGACTGAGCGCTTTCTTCGTCCAAAAAGGGCTGTGCGTTTAGACATGATTTTAACACTGATAAAGCGCGTCAGCGTCCAGCGTAAAGGCGGAAGCAGCCAGGACGTGGGCCATGCATTGTTTTCAACAGTGTTAGCATAGCCGTGGTGCTAATGCGGCAATGCGTTCCCATTGCTACCACCGCCGTTCTCCGTACTAGCAACATTTCGCATTTAGCCGGAGCAGCCTACTTTGTTCATTTGCCGCAACTTCTGAGGCCATGCGTCTCGTCATCTTCATAAACTTCCCGCCGTGCGTAATGGCTCCAGAACACACCACGCCTTCTTAAGATGCATTAAATGGTCCCGAAATTTTTGGCGCACTATCACTAAGGCCCCAAACCGCGATTTCGCCGATCATTACCGGTATTACGAGAATACACTAATTTCCAGTCAGCTCATCCAGAGGATACTTTTCCTATATACGTGAACGCAAGGTCATGTGCAGGTTATTTTTGTCTATGGTACTTAATTTACCTTTCCAAAAAATCGTGTGGTTTGGTTTGGTTAATGGGGTTTAACGTCCCAAAGCGACTCAGGCTATGAGAGACGCCGTAGTGGAGGGCTCGGGAAGTTTCTACCATCTGGGGTTCTTTAACGTGCACTGACATGAAAGAGTCGTGTGATCAAAGATATATTCAGTCCGAATAAAAAAAAAAATGTTTTGGTTGGCACTAAGACAGTTTGCGTGCTGTGAAAGCCTGAGATGAATTAAGAAGTCGATTAATGTGGAACGAGAGGTGTATTAGGAGGTTAAAGTGGATTATAAGTGATCATGTGTATATACTGCAATAACTTATGACCAATAACCGTTGACGTCATGCCGATTTTTGCGGAGCAGTTTTCCTGGACAGCCCTACCACTGCTGACAGCTTCCGTTGTTAATGGAGCCTTTAAGGCTTTCGCCTTAAATAAATTTTCGATATATGAGTGAAAACGAAGTTGCGTAACTTTTGTGTTGTTTTATTTTTGTGCGACAGAAATTTTCAGCTATAGTCAGAGATGGCGAGGAGAAGCATCCTTTGGTAGTCAAAGAAATTATGAAAGATATAACATCCAAAACAGTAATATTTCTTCATTGAATTAAGAAGTAAACTACCATAAAATACAAGCTCTTGCTAAAAGGAATATATAATACAATATGAATAATGCGTACCATTTCCATTAAAATCATATTGAAAGCAGGAAGAAACGCACGAACTGCGTCCGAAAATAAATGCTAACGAATTGTAAAGAAATATTTAAGATTAGAAGCAAGTAAGCTGGAACTGCAAAACGCATATAGAGCATGAAGCAAATACAATACAGCGAGCTATTGACCCAAATAACTTCATTTTGAAAATAAAAGGAAATCACAAACTACAACACTATGAACACCCAGAAAGAAAAAAGAAAGAAGTGGTCGTCACTCCTTAGTACCGGGTCATGGCCCCTTGAACGGCGATGACTTCCCGTATCCTCGACGGAAGCGATGCATACAGATTCTCCATGAAATCTGCTTCATTCTGGAGGCGCATCCATTCCGCTTCTACTACGCTCCATAGATCATCAGCTGATGTTCTGTGCAGTCCTCTTTTGCAGAGCCCGACTTTTATTGTTCCCTATACATTTTCAACAATTCTGGGGTCGGCTTCTCTCCCTTCTCTCGCTTCCCCTTCTCCCTTCCCCCAGCGTAGGGTAGCCAACCAGACTATTGACTGGTTAACATCCCTGCCTTCCTATACTACTCTCTCTCTCTCTCTCTCTCTGGGGTCGGCTCCTTTGGGCACCCACTGTAGACACCGCACTCCTCGTTCGTTAATGAGCTCCTGAACAACATTTGCGGTGTGCACTGTCAAGAACGGCCAGCTGCAGTGCAAGTTTGCCAGCCAGTTACGCCAGCGGTGGTAACCTCGGAATGCCGCTGCCAACCTCTAGCCTCGTGGCCGTTGCGAGTGAAGGAGTTCGACGAAGCAGGCTTTGTGCTGAAACCGCCACCGTTACGCCCTGGCCTCGTCGCCGTTGCGAGTGAAGGAGTTCTACGAAGCGCCTCTGACGTCGGCTCCGGACCTTTACACCTGTGCGTGTGTGCGGCATGTGTATGTAAGCCCTTATCCTCCTCCAAGTCGACAGCCCTCATCCTCCAAAAGGGCGGGTCATCTTGAATGACGTCGAACTATGACGTCGAGCAGAGAGCTTATAAGCAGCGATTGTCGGCTGCTGGGCGTGCTCGTGTCGTGCTCGTGTCGTGCTCGTTGTCGGGCTCGTGGTCGTGCTCGTCGTGTGCTCGTTGTCGTGCTAGAAATGTACTCGTGAGCTGTGTGCTCGTAAGCTGTTTGCTGTATGCTCGTCTTGCGGGCACCATTTGGGAGTCACGCTAGACTGTCGAGGTATGTCTTGTCTAAGATGTAAATAATGTAAATAAATCCTGTTCACCGAGTTCCTCTCTACGACCGTCAACTCCTTCAAATGGTGGCAGCGGCGAGATGGGCGGTGGGATCGTCCGAAAACTCTGACAGCACAGGTGAGAGACCGTGTTGGAAGAGGAAATCTCCTTAGGGAAACGGACCGTCCAACGCGTAAGGAATCATGACATGATCAAGTATGTCGCAATACCTTGCCGATGCCAGCTGTCCGTTAATACGATGCAAGACACCAAGTCCCTCTCGGGACGCAGCTCCTCGCACATTGACCGCAGTGCGGCCGCTTGATGCCACTTCCTGCACGTAGCGGGGGTCGTGCCGGGCGTTGACAGGGCGCCACACTCTTTGCTTTTGATCCCAGCACGTTGTGAACGTTGACTCGCTGGAAAATATTACCATTTCCCAGTCGTCGGTGGTGCAGTCGGCGTGTTCACTTGCGAATTTAAGTCGGGCGTCTTGTTTGCGTCTGAGAGGAGCGGCTTCTGTGCCGCCACATGGCTCTTGAAGTTTCCTTCCGCCAGACTGCTTTTTACACTAGACACGCTCGCAGACACACCAGCGGCAGCACCTATCTCCTTGGCGGTGCTGAAGGGGCTGGCCCGCGCGGCTTCAAGAATACTCTTGTCCTGAGCTGCAATCGTTGCTCGAGGGTACCGTTTATGTGCAGCGTCAGCGATGCGGTCTTCATCCCTGTAAGCCTGGACGATGCGGTTCAGTCTTATTTGACCTCCCAGTCATTTCATCTATTTGGTGTTGGGTATACCGTTTTAACGACAGTTCAACTATTCGCATTCGCTCACTGTTGGGCACCCGGGACATTTTGCGAGCTGACGAACGTATTGATTTTTATTAACCTGACATACCAGATAACACCCACTGTGCGGACCGAGGCGGGCCCGACTCGACCGACAGCTACAGTTATCATTTTCGAAACTGATATCAAAACCAGTCTAAACGAGGTTGAAGGGGAAAGCAAGCAAGTGGAGGTGATGCGAGCTTTCTGGAACAGCTACACATTCTCCAGATAGCTCGAAAACATGCCACGATAGGCGCCACTGCACAACCATGCCTAGCGCACGGCCACGCGCTCGCGCGGTGTAGCTCATGCTGAGCGCGAGAGTGCATCGCATCCGACCACTCCAATTGGGACCTTCCGTTCGTCACCTACGCTTTACAATACCGCAACGCAAGCCACTACCGGTTTCTCGCCCTTCTATCTTCTTTATGGCCGTGATCCTTCCCATACAATCGATACCATTCTGCCCTACCACCCAGACCCATCAGAATGCCTGCCAATCTTGGACGCAGCAAGACAAACTGAAAAATGTCGTCAGTTGGCCTGCGCGCGCGCGCGCGCGCGCGCGCGCGTGTGTGTGTGTGTGCGTGCGTGCGTGCGTGCGTGCGTGCGTGTGTGTGCGTGCGTGTGTGCGTGCGTGCGTGCGTGCGTGTGTATGTGTGTGTGTGTGTGTGTGTGTGTGTGTGTGTGTGTGTGTGTGTGTGTGTGTGTGTGTGTGTGTGTGTGTGTGTGGTGTCCGGCGCATCGGCCCACATCTGAATTGTCTAGAAAGGACTGTTATGTGCACACCATGCACCACAGAAGAACTGCAAGTAGTTTTGAACTTAAAGAACTGTCAATGACAGCAAACTTATCAAGAGGTAGTACCAGTCCGGTTGAAACTCTGTTATCACAAACACACCTGTAAACACCAGGTAGCTTTTTTAGATGGTCGCCAAGTGTTCTTGATTATGATGGGGATTTCCATACTATGGGCACGTACGCACAATGGAGTATTGGCGAAGAAGCTGGCGACCGATATCGAACGGCCAACTAGCTCTTTGAGATGATCGCCGCGTGGTGATGATCACGATTTCCATAGTATATGGCGCATGCCCACAATGAAGGATTGGCCAAGAAGTATGTATGCACGTTGACCATGATGATGAGTTCCATACTATGACACATGTCCACAAATGGGGGTTGGACGTAGGAGCGGGTGGGGCATAATTTGCCACCATCTAGCTTTTTGAGATGATTGCCACGTGTTTATCATTATTATGATTTCAATACTATGGAACAACCCACAGCATGGATAGGGCACGAAGCGCATCCGCGTTTGATGACGAGGGTGGTGATTTTGATACTATGGTACATACTCACAGTGGGTGATCGACCAAAAAGCGGTCGGTGCATCGAAAATAAATGACAAGATATGAGGAAATGTACGGCAGTACCAGGTTTGCCACATTGCGTAGCACGCGTGTGAGCAAGAACACATGCGCGCGCCAGTTTTCTTTACGCCAAAGAGGAAGGAATGAAATGAGCAAATTTATCGGGTTTTATTAACCGCTTTATGAAGGCTCCGATTCACATAGATTTCAACATGTGCGTTGTACCTGTATAATTTATCGTGAGGCCTAGAGATAACATACGAGATTTTTTTTTTTAATCTTTACACCTATCAAAAATTTGTCTTACTGCTATTCATACAAAATGTGTGGGTATTCCTACCCCAACGGTGACAAGTTCTACGTCTATTAGAAGGAGGATTGTCAGATTTTACTGAAGAGAAAAGAGGAGAGGTCGGCCTGGTGAGTGTGTCTCTAGCCTGCTACTCCTCACTGGGGAAAGGGGAAGTGGGAAATACAGGGAAGCGTAGATGGCAGGTGATTATGAAATGGTGTAATGACGGCGCACCTAAGGTATGTAAGCTTTTGTCTCGGGCATGTGACAGACGCAGCGGTCAGGTCCCTGTTCTCGTGTAATCTTGTGAAGGTATCGGCGAGTGTACGCCACACCGAGCCGTAATCGATGGATGAGTGTTTCCTGGCCACTTCGCAGCCGATGTGGAAGCTGGAATCGCAAACCAGAGTCAAGTCTATGGATGCACTCTTTCCGATAGTGCCCCATGTAGAAGCACATCGTGGTAGTCCTAAGCAAATTATTAGTGCGCGAGCCTGAGCACTTTCAAGTGTGCGAACGGCAAATGTTCTAATCCGAGAAAGTACAGGCGCGCTGCAGTGGAGGTATCCAACAAAAGTGCGTTGGCTACTCAACACTTGGGGAGGGGGAAAAGGGAAGAACAGATAAGGAGAAAAAAATCCTAGTCAGTCATTCACAGTCGGTCGCAGAGGAATCTACACTATCACAAGCGTTCATACAATCCAGTGTCCAATCCAGCGTAGAAAGGCTTTTGTGGCCTTTTGCTTGCAAGAATGCATAGCCCATAGCTTGAGTGCAGCTGACTACACAGATACTAACCTGATTTATTTATGTATTAATTAATTAATTAATTTATTTATTTATTTATTTACATTTTGACAGCTCGTGTGAGTACTTCGCAGCACATTTGAGCACTCGATGAGTGCACCGCAACTTGCAGACGCCTCATGAGGCGGCATTTGGTAACAAGTCTTTCAAATTAGTTGTCAGGAAGCCGCGCCCTCGATGTCGCCAAGATCGACCACTCGGCGGGGTGGTTGATAAGAATCTTTTTTATCGTTCTTCAGTGGTGCAACTGATCGCTATCTTTCCAACGCACTTACGGCGGACATCTGTCCCTTGTTTACACTGGCATCACAAGGATTTCGCATGTGCGTGTTTGTGCTCGCGTGGCTATTCCTTCGGGCAGTGACGTCAAAACCAAGTAATATCTGTTCAGTGCAGGAAACTTATGGCTTCACAGAAGGAATGGAGCTTCCCAGAACGTGACGCAAGCTCTATATATAATCGGCGAAAGCGCGGTGCGAAAAAAATCCGCCCTCGCTGCCTCGTCGGGGAGCCGGCTCTGCGGTGCAGGCGAGCAGGCCGCGAGCGCGGTCAGGCGCGCGCACGCGAACGGCCGTCGAGGAGGGAGCGCATTTATTTCCCCCGAGAAGAGCGCGCCGAAATAGCGAGCGAGATTGAGAAAAAACATGTCTTCATTATGTGGTGTCAAACAAGGCCGCGTACCGGGGAAACAAACAAAGCACCGGAGACACGGGAAGCAATTCGACGCTGCAACGGCGGTGCTTTACGCCGCTGCCGGCTCGCGAAGGGCAGCGGAAGGGCCGAGGGGCGGGCAAATAGAGTGTCACGCGGAGTGCGAAGGAGACCGTCTCCACTGCGCAGCGCCGAGGCTCGGCCTTTGCGAGGCGCACGCGCAGACACTGCAGAGGGCTGATCTTTTTTATTGCTTATCATTATTTTTTTTTTTGCTCCAGCTAAGGTTGCGCAAGGTAGAAGACGAACACTGAATTCGGGAAAACGGCCGCGCGTTTGTTGAAAGCCTGACGACATATCACCCTAGAGATATGGAAACGGCTGTCTTGTTGACACGGCCAGACGCACTGGGCTGGACGACTGCACGCGGTGCGGCCGTTTCTGGGCACAACGCCTTGCAAGCCATTGTTTGTACAGTTTCGCTCTTGCATGCGGATTTCCTGAAGGCAAAACTGTTCGAACACTCGGACACAATGAAGAATATGGTAGGTGGTGCGTGTGTGTGTAAGTGTGCGCCACACTGTGCTGACGCTGGCTGTGCTGACGAGCTCTTTCATTGAAGCACTGTCCCGTTTGACCTATATAATATTTTTCAAACGGGACCGTCAAACGGGACAGTGCTTCAATGAAAGAGCTCGTCAGCACAGCCGTAACCTAAAGAATGGCTATGGGAGTCATTTAGCCTGACACTGTAACAAGTGTCACTGCACCACCATATTTGAAAAGACAACCTCAGTTCTAAGTATGAACCAACTAGCCCTCATCAGGATCTTACTAATGCAAATTTCTTCTGGACAGACGTTTTTCTTTCGATTTGCAGTGCTTCGCTGTAAAGCGCTGTAAAGTGCTTCGCTGTTTCTCTTAGGACATTCGATAAAGTTAAGGCATCACAGTGTGGCCTCACCAAGGGGCGGTGAAAGCTTGGATTTAGTGCTTTAGTAGCTTTCTTTTTTAATTTACGATCCTGTCCACTTTAGTCTGCAGGATGTCACTACAACGTTCTGCAGGTATACTAGCGGGAATTTTGCAGCATGCGCCAACAAAGATTTGTTATTTCTTACACTGCATGAAAGACCCAGTGACTACAACGAGGTGAACAGCAATGTTTACTTCTCCCTCTAGCAATACAGCTTTAGGCCTATTTGTGTAGGTGTGTTACCTTCGCTGATGCTTAACGCTCGCAGCTATGAATTGGCGGCGGCTGACATAGACGTGGGCGTAGCGGGTAAAGTTTTAAGGGCCGGACTGAAACATTTGCTCTACGCGGGCGTCCGTAGGCAGCTCACCTGAATGACTCGTACGTGCAGGAGCGGTCGAGTTGCGCAAACTTTACCTCGCCTCGGTCGTCGTAACCCCGCCCTAAACGTGAGCGCGGCCCCGTGTGTGCACTGAAATGTTGCGCCAGGACTCTCCCATGCTCCCTTGGGCTACTTGTACGTAGGTTTACGGTCAGTTGAGAAATGAGGGGCGGCTTATATATATAGGTTTTATTTTCATACTTTGCTATCGGAATATTTTGTTTTAGATCACTCTTTTACTCGAATTTTGACATCGTCGTTATGCCTTGCCATGATCTACGCGGTGCTGTACAATGCTACTCGAGGCTTGTTTTGACGAACACGTGTGACGCCATCTATGCATGTGCAGGCTGCGGCTGGCACGGCGGGATGGCGCTCCTGTACCGCTTCACCCGACTCAACGACCGCTCCAACACGGGAGTGTTCACTTTCATCGCCACGCGGTCCGTCACACGAGACCTGCACCGGGACGCCACCACCAAAGACTTTCCCTTCGCCTACCACCGATGGGCCGTCTCCTTTGTCCGCACGGACAAGGTGAGCCTTACGCTGGCATCCTCTTTTCATGATGAAGAGGGATTGATTCATCCAGAGGCAACAGCGATCCACACGCTGTCGTACGGCTACTCTATTTATCGAAAATGTATGAGTCAGGGTGACAATTTCCCTTTTCAATCAATCAATCAATCAATCAATCAATCAATCAATCAATCAATCAATCAATCAATCAATCAATCAATCAATCAATCAATCAATCAATCAATCAATCAATCAATCCAGATTCCAGCAGTTATTCTCTGTGCTTCTTTAGGGCCTCAAGTGTGGTACTCAATGAGGAAATCCTGGGTTAGTTGCAAGCTTGACTGAATATAGGCTTCATTTAACTAAAGTTTAATATTTCGTAACAGCGGCGGAATGCCTCGGCTGCTCCGAAACTTCACTCTGACGCGCCTATATATATATATATATATATATATATATATATATATATATATATATATATATATAGTGTGTAGTATCGATACGCGATGTCGGTTTACGATTCTGCCCTTCCGTAGTTTTGCACGTCTTTCTACTGTTTTTTTTCTTTCAGTTTAGTACTTATGTTTCGTACAGCATAAAAGTTTCGCCAGAGGAACTTGGATCCTGAAGTTCGAGTGTTCTCTACACCCGTCATTGAATATACATATCCCGCCTGTTTAATTGAAGTTTTCGCTGAAGCTAGCCGAAGTAGTATAGAGCAATAGTGGCTCCTTAAGTAACCCGGGAAGAGTGTTTCGGTGCAATAACAAAATTGGTGTGATTTTCTGAGTAGGCAAGAGAGAGAGAGAGGGGTGAAGCGGTAAGACAGGGAGGTTAACGAGATATTAGTCTCCGGTTTGCTACCCTGCACTGGGGCTGGGAGATAGGGGTCGGAAAAAGGAGTAGGCCAGGGAGAGAGAGAGAGGAATATAGTAAGGAAGGGATGTTAACCAGTCAGGAGTCTGGTTGGCTCACCTACGCTGGGGAAAGAGAGGAGGGGAAGAGAGAGAAGGGATAGAGAAGATGTAGACATGTGTACGGACAGTACTTGAGTTAAAGCCGCTCGCGCAAACCAGACGTTCTCAGAAAGCACAAAAGTGCCTTCACTGCCTTCTGAGCCGATGACCGGTGGGGACGGTGCTCTAGTGCTTTCTGTTCACTCAGAGGACGACCATCTGATTTCCTCAATGTGTTGGACAAAGATTGTCTTTGTGCTTGAAATTGAAGACAATGGCACAATAAGTGGTCAATGTTCTCCTCGCATCCGCAAACGTCACATGCAGGACTATCAGCCATTCCAATTAGTCTGAGTAGGCATTCGTGAAGGCAACTCCAAGCTACAACCGACACAGAAGAGACGCTTGGCGTCGGTGCAGACCGGCCGGAGGTCTGAGTTGCAGTGACGGGTTTAATCTTTGCAGTCTTGTGAGCCTTGTATGTGTGGTATTCCACTCTGCTAAGTAGATTGTGCGCGCTAGAATGCGAAGTTGTCTCACGGCGTCGGTCCTTGAGAGAGTAACGGGGACGCAGCGGTCTTCTTGGTTTGACGTCCGAGCTGCCTTATCCGCGTCATCATTTCCTATGATGCCGCAATGACCTGGTATCCATTGAAAAGAGATATCATGGCCTTTTCTCTTAAGTGATGAACAAGTTCCACGATTTCGCATGTGAGCTGATTGTGAGTTCCATGTCGGAGAAACGACTGCACACATTGCAAAGCCGGCTTTGAATCGCAGAAGACTGCCCATTTTCTAGGAAAGATAGGGTCGAGAAGGCTAGTTATCCTGTGCCTTTATTATCACTAACCTGCGAAAAGCTTTTAAAATGGGTAAAAAGTCCAGCTAAGAAACGCGAAAAACAGAAAAAGGAGAAAAGGTTTGCTGCGGTGCTTTATGTACATAGATTATCCCATGGTTTGCGGAACGTAGCCAATAGATATCTCGTCAACACAGTTTTATCGGCCCCCCGCAAGTTGTCTATCATGTGTCCTATGATCAACAGAAAACTTGAACAGGGTGGCAAAAAAAGAAAAGATGATTGTGGCGTTAGACGTGTGCCCCCTTTAGTGCCTTGTAACACTGGTATAGTTTATCAGATTCCACTCATGTGCGGGAAAACATACATTGGACAGAGCGGCAGGTGCATTAATATTAGACTAAAGGAACACAAATATTCACTTAAATTCCTAATGCTTCACATCTAGCGTCACATTGTTTCAATTGTGGTTGTAAACCTTTGTTTGAAGACACAAAAATTCTTTCAAGACACAAATGCCAAACCACAGGGGAAATAATCGAGACATTCCACATCAAAAGATTAGGAGACATGCACTTGCGTTAGCCATGCATCTTTGTCTCTGTTAGAATGCGAATTTCAGTATCTTCACAACACATGTGTTAATCTGAAGTAGTGCGTTTTTGTTGTTTCCTTTCTTTTTGACTTCCCTACCTCCTGATATGTTTAACTTATGTCGTTATACCTTGTCATGTTCTTATGCTGCGGTTGTTTGCAATCAGCTATATATGTGTTTTTCGTTTCAATAAAATTTTAGTTGAGAGTTAGCGCTCGTCCTGTCTGCTTCTAGTCTGTGTCCGTGTCCCTTCACGTTGCAACCCAAGATCATGTGACCTGTAGATAATCAGCCAGCGTCGCTTCAACAGTTGCCGAAGCCGTAGAAGTCGGTGTGTTGCGAGGTAACTTAGCAGGGAGTTGTGCCCTCGGTAGCTCAGGCCGTTCTTCAGCACGGGCGAGCCTTTCCGCTTTGTTTGCTATCCTTGTATCTGTCTTAGTGGCACTATACGTTGATGCGACAATCCTTCTGACGGAAGCTGGCGTGTTCCTATCTGCAGTTGCGGAATTTCGTGAACGTTTTCGGTGTCGATGCCGACGTCGCCGAACAGCGGCGGCAGCCTCTCGATGCGTTGAACTGTCCCGCACCGTTCGCTTTAGGATCGCGAATTCCTTCCGCATCCGCGGGCAATCCTTTGATGAGGCCTTGTGAGGACCACTGCAGTTAGGGCACCTTAGAACATCTGTGCTGCAGGCTTCTTCTGAATGGGACTCAGAGCACCGCAGGCATACGACGTTGCTCACGCGGACACCCTTTACGTGGCCAATCTTGCAGCAATTGAAACACTGGAGGGGCTTAGGTACGAATGGTCGTACTGGATGTCGGACATGTCCTACTTTGACGTGGGAAGGAAGGCTGCCTCCTTCAAACAAAATCGTCACACAGCGTGTGTTTCCCAGTTGAAAATCCTCGTAATGAAAGTGCCTGCTTTCGTTGGCTTGATCAGTATTGGCAAGTCGTCATTCTGGATGGCAACGTCGACGTCATAAATGACGCCTGCAGTACCATCGCCGCCTGTAGGGATCATTGATCGCACCTTTACATTGTCGATCTCAGTTGTATTATGTAGGCCTTGTAGGGCGCTGTGATCTAGCACATCCACTGCCAGCACATTTTTCCGCGAGTTTATTCGCACGTCTTTAATCTCATTTGGTGCCATTCTCTCGAGTAACGAAGAGATCACCTGCCTGTTGAGGAGCCGCAAATTTGTCGCCGGGTCCACGGGCGTAAAGAGCACAGTGTGCGGCCAGCGCAGCGGTGCACTCTTCATGGTAGAAGCACTTGACAACGAAGCTGCCTGCAGTAGAGTCTTCTTTTTGCTGATCTACTGATCGCGACCTGGAAGTCATCGTCCGATGAGTCGTAGCTGTCCGAACATAACTCGGTGGCCTTGCTGTCTGTATTGCTTGGCGCGCTTCTACGTTTCCTGGACGCTATCCGGCCTGACGGCTGCGCATCAGGAAAGTCCTCGGAGATTTCTTCATCCATTGGCGCAAGGAGGGAGCGGCAGCTCCCAGAAATGCAGGGAAACAAAGCAAAACAAAACAAAGCAGGGAAACAAAGTGGAGACAAAAGTACAAGCCTTCTATCAAAGTACTAACGTAGTAAACGTGCTGCGCTCAACCTTCACAAACTTGAATTCAGCTGTCCTATCTCCGCCGCAGCAGGCGAGGACCTACTGTATTCTTCAGAGGGAGCAGAAAATCATGCGACGCTGCCGACATTGACGACGCGTGGAAAAAAAAAAAAAAGAGTCCGCTCATGTCTAGTTTCATTTATTCTTATGTTCACTGAGTCCTGGAAAAGTTCCTTTCAAGTAGCCAACTGTGGCTGCAGATAGAACGAAGAGCAGAAGAGCGCGAGAAATGTCACGCTCTTTCCTGATAACTCTTGGATACGGCGTCATTCTGCGTACCGTGTGCTTTGGACGATGAAATGAAGCTTCGCCGGCGGACGGAACAGAAACGGAACAATTGCCAAAAAATAGCTTGCTTTCCTTTTTTTTTTAATTATGGCACACGCCATATACAAACAACAATATGTGCTGCTGCTCCCGGGGGGAAGATTAATGATCGTCCGACGCTCTCGTGTTGTCTGGTTGCCAGGCTGGGTTGGAGTCAGAGCATGGTTCTTAGATCCTGCGTTGCTGAAAGAGTCTCGTGTCACCTTCCGGCCGACGAAAGTGATAAAATAGCGATAAAGCGTGCAGTTATATGTGTATACTTATATTTAATAGTGCGTCGCGACAGGCCCGAAATAATCCGGAGCCCCCAACTTCAGCCCATGCGTTACTTTGGCACGCTAAATAAATGAATGGTTAAATGAGTCAGTCAATAAATTAAAAAAATTATGCAGATCCACCGCATAGTATATGCGGTAACCTGCTGATAGCGCCTAGCTTCAGCCGGTTATCCTAAACACTTGATAGTTGCGATGGCTGAGGGTCTTTTGCACAAGACGAAACAAGTGCGCGTGACTGATCAGGTGCATAAAAATGACAAGACTGATCGAAAGAACGTGGCCGCCATTCCATATCTGCACACGACGTCACATCGTCTCAGGAAGACTGGGAGAAACCAGGCGTGAAAGTCGTCAGGTCAGCCCCGGACAGACTGATCAAGTTGGGCAGAATGACATTGCCGGTGAAAAGTCAAAAGAAGGGGTGCAAAGTTAAGCACAACGAAGAATTCGTCACGTGTGCCCAAAGTATTGTCTATTGGATACCGCTATCGTGTGGCAAAACGTATACGTAGGGGATACGGAACGATGCCTAGACGAGCGGTTAAGGGAGCACGACAAGAACGGGACGAAGGCGGGAAAGGGACACCTGGCGTTACGCTGCCGAGACTCTAAGACGCCATATCTTGACAACACTGAAGTCTTGTTTAGAGACAAAGATCGGTAGATGCGCAAGATCGTGGTAGCGACAGTGATGAGTAGGGATGTTTATGACTGTGTCAGCTCACCGTCTCTTTTGCTATCTGCCAAAGAAATACATTTCCTTGAGGGCAGTTGGTGACAAGTGCTTAGTAACGCACAAATGCTAAACCGTAGGATCAAATGATTAGTTATATTCTCTCTTGTTTTTCTGTTTCTTTTTGTCTGTTTTTTTGTATATATTCACGACATGTGGCATTAATTGTTAGTTGGAAGTTAGCGCCTGCCCCTTTCGTGTCCGTCTGTGGTTTTTGTAAATTCTGCGCTAAAACAGTAATAAGTATGGATTACCAACTAGCCGGAACCAACGCTTTACGCTGTTTCTTTTATTATTTTTTCCCATCAAACCACAAAAGCAAAAGTACGATGTTCATTATTGAAATATGCGAACCAAGAAATGCTGTCTTGCTGCGAAATTAGAGGGAAGATAAAGAAATCCCTCGTTAGCGGGAAATCATTTAAACTTATTAGAACAAAAATGCAGCGTACTGTATAACAATGCTGATTAAATTAGTCGACGACACTGACGGAGTGGCAAAAATGTAGATACGGCGCACACCTCGGCACTCATAGCTTGTCATCACATACCCGTCTCAGTAAAGCCTTTCTTATGCCTCGATGGGGCGAGCTGCGAACTTTGTTACGGCGTAAAGGCGCTGTCACATCGGGAGAACAGTTGGCCAACTTTGCCCGCCAGTGCATCGAGGAACGTGCTGCACTGTCACACCGAACAAACAGCAACTGTTGTGGAAAACACACCTGGAATCTACAGACAACCGCCAATGACGACTTATTCAATGTAGCAGTGGGGAGAAGCATGTTGGTGACATAGCGGCGCTATCTGAGCTCACTTGCCTTGCTGTATGGTTGTATGAATTGCAGTAAGCATGGATAAAGCTGACTAAGTAAACACGCGTGGTGTGGCGTCTTTAGAAACGTGAACTGAGGGAAATCGACGCCAGCGAGCAGCATCGGTTAGTACTACCGAGTCTTGTCGGCGTTGTCACCTTGTGTCGACCTCACGTTCCCGTAATGCGACATGCTCCCGCGGTCACGATGTGTGCGTCCTCTTCGCACTTTTGAACTGTAGGATTTTTTCAACGCTGCCGGTTATCCTTGGCATCCTGCAGTTCCCTCAGAGCCACGTCTGGTCGCCTCCGCCGTTGAGCTGCAGCGTGTGCCGCACACGCAGCGGTACATTCTTCCTGCATCTGGACCAGCGCAGTGGTCCTTGCGCGTATGCGTTCCAGCCTTACTTCAGTGCGATTAGCGTTTCTCTGGAGCTCGTCGGCCGGCGTTCTGACAACACGCGGGGGCGTGAATGTGGGACGTCAGAGACGTGGTGCTTCGCTGCAGAAAGCCCGCACCGGCAGGTACTATTATAGCCACTCTGTCATGGCTGCTACGTGGAGAGAGAGAGAGAGAGAGAGATAAGAATACAGGAAGGCAGGGATGTTAACCAGTCAATAGTCTGGTTGGCTACCCTACACTGGGGGAAGGGAGAAGGGGAAGAGAAAGAAGGGAGAGAGAAGGTGTAGGTACGTGTACGGATAGCACTTCAGTTAAAGTCGCTCGAGCAAACCAGAAGTTCTGAGAAAACACAAAAGTGCCTTTATTGCCTTCTGAGCCGATGATCGGTCGGGACGGTGCACACGCCGGCAATGTCTGCGTAGTCTGCATAGGCTGCACTACAGTTCGTTCCAGCAAGCAAAGATGCCCCGAATCTGAGTGAGGCGAAGATGCCCACCCTGAGGTCTTAGAATGCAGCTTCATCTATGCACCAGTCTGTGCGATTGGAACCCGAACCCGCCTAGATATCTTTCGCTGAGGCGTTCAAATTCTGACGCAAAAGGGAAATCGTATAGTTATTGTGAGTAATGTTCTTCGAAATAAAAAACCTAATAAAACTAACGAAATCAGTACATTTATCAGTACATTTCCTTGCGTAATGCCTCCGGGCCTTTAAGGTGAAAATGAAGGAAAAAAAAAAAGAAATGTGCAAGCGATAACGACGGAGAAATATCGCATTAAGTGGCAAAATAAGTGATACTACAATAAAACGCGCCAAGTTTATCAACGCGCTGGCTTACACGTGGGAAGTTCTTCATTGAATGCCGCTTGGTCTAGCATGCGTCCGTGGCCTAATGGTCCGAGCATCGTGCTGCTGTACTAGATCTCCTCCGCTCGAATCTTGCCGTCGAGCAAGTTTACTTCTTCATTATAAAATAAAGACAGAAAATTAGCCCATGACATATATGTATATAAACAATAATCTTTATTACATGTGCATGCACTTTAAATATTACAGTTCCTTTTTATTAGTTTTTTTAATCCGTTGCACACGTATTGGTACTACTTGCCGTACTGCCCAGCTGGATATGTAACTGTGAGGAGAAGGTATGTAATAAAAATTTTATATATATATATATATATATATATATATATATATATATATATATATACTTCTCTAACTACCCCGGTCATGTACAAATTCGGGCCATGTGGTCCCTGCAAACTTCTTAATCTCATCCGCCCACCTAACTTTCTGCCGCCCCCTGCTATGCTTCCCTTCCCTTGGAATCCAATCCGCAACCCTTAATGACCATCGGTTATCTTCCCTCCTCATTACATATCCTGCCCATGCCCATTTCTTTTTCTTGATTTCAACTAAGATGCGATTACCTCGCGTTTGACCCCTCACCCAATCTGCTCTTTCCTTATCCCTTAACGTTACACCCATCATTCTTCGTTCCACAGCTCGTTGCCCCGCACGTGAGTACGGGTAAGACACAGCTGTTATACACTTTTCTTTTGAGGGATAATGGCAACCTGCTGTTCATGATCTGAGAATGTCTGCCAAACGCACCCCAGTCCATTCTTATTCTTCTCATTATTTCAGTCTCATGATCCGGATCCGCGGTCACTACCTGCCCTAAGTAGGTGTATTCCCTTACCACTTCCAGTGCCTCGCTACATATCGTAAACTGCTGCTCTCTACCGAGACCTGTTAAACATTACTTTAGTTGTCTGCAGATTAATTTTTAGACCCACCCTTCTGCTTTGCCTCTCCAGATCAGTGAGCATGCATTGCAATTGGTCCCCTGAGTTACTAAGCAAGGCAATATCATCAGCGAATCGCAAGTTACTAAGGTATTGTCCATTAACTCTTATCCCCTATTCTTCCCAATTCAGGTCTCTGAATACCTCCTGTAAACATGCTGTGCATAGCATTGGAGAGATCGTATCTCCCTGCCTGACTCCTTTCTTTATTGGGATTTTGTTGCTTTCTTTATGGAGGACTACGATGGCTGTGGAGCCGCTATATATATCTTTCAGTATTTTTACATACGGCTCGCCTACACCCTGATTCCGTAATGCCTCCATGACTGCTGAGGTTTCGACTGAATCAAACGCTTTCTCGTAGTCAATGAAAGCTATATATAACGGTTGGTTATATTCCGCACATTTCTCTGTCACCTGATTGATAGTGTGAATATGGTCTATTGTTGAGTAGCCTTTACGGAATCCTGCCTGCTCCTTTATTTGACAGAAGTCTAAGGTGTTCCTGATTCTGTTTGTGATTACCTTAGTAAATACTTTGTAGGCAATGGACAGTAAGCTGATCGGTCTATAATTTTTCAAGTCTTTGGTGTCCGCTTTCTTATGGATTAGGATTATGTTAGCGTTCTTCCAAGATTCCGGTACGCTCGAGGTCATGAGGCATTGCGTATACAGGGTGGCCAGTTTTTCTAGAACAATCTGCCCACCATCCTTCAACAAATCTGCTGTTACCTGATCCTCCCCAGCTGCCTTCCCCCTTTGCATAGCTTTCAAGGCTTTCTTTACTTCTTCCAGCGTTACTTGTGGGATTTCAAATTCCTCTACTCGAAAAATGAGTAGTGGAAGCCGCCCGATCTGCACATGAAAGTGGTCAACGAGTCTTCATTCCGCTTTCGCGAGCAGACGCTGCGGCTGCGCTGCGATTGATGTCCCGTGAGTGTACTTTGCCCCTGTGGGACTCCAATGTTTTCACCATGTGTCGGTTGCATTCGTTGTCTCCGGACATACGGATGCACCTACCGCCTGGATTACCGCGACGTGAACAGACCATGCTCTACCGTCTGTGGCTAGGCGTTGCTTTTACAAACTCATATGCTTTCTTCATAGGAATGGCCAACAGCCCCACGTGCGACACATGTAACATCGACGAGACGCTAGCACACGTTATCTGTGTCTGCCCGCGGTACAATGCTGAGAGACAAGTGATGTGCAGAGTACTGGACCAGTTGGACAATCGTCCACTTTAAGAACTGAAAGTTTTAGGCCAATGCTCCGAAAGAACGTCCGCGTTGAAGGCCTTACTCGCGCTATTAAGGTTCTTGCGGTCCACGGGGCTTCACGACAGACTCTAAGAATGCCGCCCCCTACCGCTATGCAATGTACGCGCTTTGTTGGTGCTTGTCTCCCTTTCTTTCTATCTCCCCCTTCCACTCTGTTTCTCTTTTTATCCCCCTAACACTTCCCCCTGCGCAGGGCAGCCAACCGGAACTACCTCTGGTTAACCTCCCTGCCTTTCTCTGCATTATTTTCTCTCTCTCTCTCTCTCTCAAATTCCTCTAGACTAATCTCTCTTCCATTATCGTCGTGGGTGCCACTGTTACTGTATAAACCTCTATAGAACTCCTCTGCCACTTGAACTATCTCATCCATATTAGTAATGATATTGCCGGCTTTGTCTCTTAACGCATACATCTGATTCTTGCCAATTCCTAGTTTCTTCTTCACTGCTTTTAGGCTTCCTCCGTTCCTGAGAGTATGTTCAATTCTATCCATATTATACTTCCTTATGTCAGCTGTCTTACGCTTGTTGATTAACTTCGAAAGTTCTGGCAGTTCTATTCTAGCTGTATGGTTAGAGGCTTTCATGCATTGGCGTTTTTTGATCAGATCTTTCGTGTCCTGCGATAGCTTACTGGTATCCTGTCTAACGGAGTTACCACCTACTTCTATCACACACTCCTTAATGACGCCCGTAAGATTGTCGTTCATTGTTTCAACACTCAGGTCCTCTTCCTGAGTTAAAGCCGAATACCTGTTCTGCAGCTTGATCTGGAATTCCTCTATTTTCCCTCTTACCGCTAACTCATTGATCGGCTTCTTATGTACCAGTTTCTTGCGTTCACTCCTCAGGTCTTGGCTAATTCGAGTTTTTACCATCCTATGGTCACTGCAGCGCACCTTGCCGTGCACGTCCACATCTTATATATATATATATATATATATATATATATATATATATATATATATATATATATATATATATATATATATATATATATATATATATATATATATATACACATATATTTATTTATTTATTTATTTATTTATATATACAGCCCCCGCAGGGGCGTCTGCGTAAGCAGGCGTTTGGTGTGTTGTGCCACCACGTACCCGAGCACACGAGGGTTGGACCCTCCCGCGTGTAGCCGTGCGCGGCTTAGCCGTGTCCGGGGAAAGGGGGATCCTGGAGGTTGAGCCGATGCCGGGTGTTCGGACCTTTAAGGCCCCCCGGCGGAGGCAACACACCTCTTTGGCCTCTGCTTCACGTAGACGGCACCCCCGGACTGACCCACCCGGGGGAAATCGGCAGTCGCCTTTTCCTGTCCTCCTCTCCACTCTTCGTCTTTCTCTCTCGTCTTTTTCATCTTTCCTGTCTTCTCATCATTTCTCCTCACTTCCTAGTTTCCCGGCGGCAAGGGTTAACCTTGTGTAGCTAGCCAGCCTTGGTTATGCTGTATTTGGTTATAGCAGCGATGTACGGCTGGCGTTGGCAGGGTTTCCCTTGCAGGAACTTCTGTCACGTCCCCCTGTAGGGCTCCATGGTGGGTGGTCGGCATCGCGGCCGAAAACCCAACATTACTTATGGAACACGCTTTTCCTAAGCTACCTGATCGCCCTCAGAAACGAGGGCGCACCGAAGAAGTTTTTCAGTTTTTCGGACGACAAGTCCACAATTTTCCTCGTTTCCATGTCATCCACGCAGAAAAACCAGCTAAACAAGTACGAACAATCTCCCCGTTCCTTGTATCAAAGTCTCTTACCGAAGTTTTTGGCCCAGGATATAAGGTGTCGAGGATGGCTAGCGGTGACCTCCTCTTGGAGCTCCGCGACCAGAAGCAATTTGAGAAGCTGCCACAGCTAGTATCATTTGGGGAGACCCAAGTAGTAGTAACCCCGCACCGCACAATGAATACCTCCCGCGGCGTTGTCTCGGACGATGATTTGCTGGAGCTCACTGAGGATGAACTCTTGGAGGGCTTCAGTGACCAGAATGTAATCAATGTTAAAAGAATTAAGATCAGGCGTGACAGTAAAGAAATCAAGACCAAACACCTTATATTGACTTTCGGCTCAAGTATTCTGCCCGAGTCTGTAGAGGCCGGGTACATCAAGCTCCGTGTTAGGCCATATGTGCCAAATCCCCTTAGATGTTTCAAATGCCAACGCTTCGGCCACAGCTCGCAGAGCTGCCGAGGCCGTCAAACCTGTGCGAAGTGCAGTGCCCACGAACATAATTCTGAAGCTTGCAAAAACACTCTCCACTGCGTAAACTGTGAAGGCGAGCACGCCGCATACTCGCGGTCGTGCCCGTCCTGGAAAAAAGAGAAAGACATAGTCACAATCAAAGTTAAAGAAAACATATCGTACAAAGAGGCACGCAGGCGGGTAGCATACCTGTCTAAGAGTAGCTTTGCCGATGTGGCGCGTAAGGGGGCAGCGTCACAACGGCCTCCGGCGGCTGTCCGACCCACAGGCAGTGAGTCGGCGGTTACGCCATCTGCCCCCGCGGCGGTTGCAGCTAGCGCTGCTCCGTCTACCCCGCAGACCCCGAAGGTGGACGCAGCCGACGCTGCCCCAGCCTCCGAGGCCCCTTCCAGCGCTGGCAACGGGCAGCGCAGCCAAATCCCTCTGGGAGCCCCACCGACCTCCGGGCTGGTGGGCGCAGGGGTCTTGCCCTCCAAGGCGGGACTCCCTCTGAAAACCTCTCGCTCGCAAGAGCGCTTGTCCGGCGCCTCACACGAGGCAATGGACACTACACCTGTCCCCAAGGCGCACCAAGCGCCTAAGGAGCGTCGAGAATCGCTCGAACGCTTCAAAAAGAACAAAACACCTATTACAGGGCCTCGAAAGGGCTCTGTAATCTAAGGCATCTTTCCGTTTCCGTACACACAGCACAAATTTACATTAAATATGGACACACAAATCATACAATGGAACGTCAGAGGTCTCCTTAGAAACCTTGATGATGTACAAGAACTGATCCACCAACACAATCCAAAAGTGCTGTGTTTACAGGAAACACATTTAAAATCCAAACACACAAACTTTCTCCGACAGTACATAACTTTTCGCAAAGATCGCGATGATGCTGTCGCATCATCGGGCGGTGTCGCCATTGTTATCCATAAGAGCATTGCGTGTCAACTTTTACAGCTACACACGCCCCTTGAAGCAGTGGCGGTTCGAGTTGTCCTACTAAACAAACTCATTACCATTTGCTCCCTTTACATACCCCCGCATTACCAACTGAACAAACATGAATTCCAGTCCTTGATCGATCAATTCCCAGAACCTTATGTTGTTCTTGGCGATTTCAATGCGCACAGCTCCCTGTGGGGCGACTCTCGCATAGATTCGCGAGGTCGCCTTGTTGAACAGTTCCTTTTTTCTTCTGGTGCGTGCCTGTTGAATAAGAAGGAACACACGTATTACTCTCTTGCAAACAGAACCTATTCCTCAATAGATCTTAGCATAGTCTCCCCGTCTGTACTGCCTGAACTTGAATGGGAAGTTGCCGACAACCCTTACGGCAGCGACCACTTCCCTATACTGCTAAGAACATCCAAAGAAAATGAATTTCCTCCACAAGCTCCTAGGTGGAAGATAGATACAGCCGACTGGGAGAAATTTCGAAATCTATCTAGCATCTCATGGGCTGATATGTCTTCTCTAGAAATTGATGCCGCTGTGGAGTATTTTACAGCGTTCATTATAGATGCCGCAGCAAAATGCATATCCGAAGTAAGTGGTCTGGCATGCAAACGACATGTACCGTGGTGGAACAGCGAATGTAGGATCGCCCGTAAGAATCAGAACAAGGCGTGGGGGTTGCTACGCGCTTCTCCCACAGCAGAGAACCTTATGAACTTTAAAAAAGTAAAGTCCCAAGGCAGGCGAACCCGCCGACAGGCCAAAAGAGAAAGTTGGCACAAGTTTTTATCGAGTATTAACTCGTTCAGAGATGAGGCCAAAGCCTGGAACAGGGTGAATAGGATTAGAGGGCGCCAAACATATTCACTCCCTCTGGTAAACACACAGGGCGATACACTGCAAGACCAGGCAGACTCACTTGGGGAGTAGTTTGAGAACGTGTCAAGTTCAGCAAATTATTCACAATCCTTCCTCAAATACAAACAAATAGAAGAACGTAAGCCTTTCAACAGAAGATGTCGTCAAAATCAACCATACAACCGTCCTTTTAGTATTGCAGAGTTAAGAGCTGCCTTGAGCGCATGCAAGAGCTCTGCACCGGGATCTGACAGAATCATGTATGAAATGCTGAAACACTTACACAATGACACGCAAGTTACACTACTTACACTTTTCAACACTATCTGGGAAGCAGGGTACCTTCCGACTGCATGGAAAGAAGCCATTGTGGTCCCTGTTTTAAAACAAGGCAAAGATCCTTCCTCAGTGGCAAGCTACCGCCCGATAGCCCTCACAAGTTGCATGTGTAAGGTATTTGAAAAAAAGATAAATCGGCGCCTCATCCATTTCCTCGAAGAGAACAAAATACTTGATCCTTATCAGTGTGGCTTCAGGGAAGGGCGCTCCACAACTGACCACCTTGTACGTATTGAAGCAAACATCCGTGACGCATTTGTACACAAACAGTTTTTCCTATCCATATTCCTCGATATGGAGAAGGCATACGACACAACGTGGCGATACGGGATCCTAAGAGACTTGGCAGAAATGGGCATTCATGGTAATATGCTAAACCTCATAGAAAGCTATTTGTCCAATCGCACATTCCGTGTAAAAGTCGGCAATGTGCTGTCACGTCCTTTTACACAAGAAACTGGTGTACCCCAGGGAGGCGTGCTCAGTTGCACACTTTTTATTGTTAAAATGACAACGCTTCGTGCCTCTTTACCACTGGCCATTTTGTATTCCGTCTATGTGGACGACATTCAAATAGGCTTCAAATCCTGTAACCTCGCAGTATGCGAGAGACAGGTACAGCATGGTTTGAACAAGGTGTCAGGGTGGGCAGAGAAAAATGGTTTTAAAATCAATCCTCTAAAGAGTTCTTGTGTGCTGTTTACAAGGAAGAGATGCCTGGTCCCCGATCCTTGCTTAGAACTGTGTGGACAACAAATTCCTATCAACAAAGAGCACAAATTCCTAGGTATTATACTTGACGATAGACTCACTTTCATTCCGCACATCAAATATCTGAAAGAAAAATGTCTAAAAACAATGAACTTAATGAAACTTCTATCCAAGACTACGTGGGGTAGTGACAGAAAGTGTCTAATGAATCTCTACAAGAGCCTAATACGGTCACGATTGGACTATGGGGCCGTAGTGTATAACTCTGCCGCTCCGAGCACGCTAAGGATGCTTGATCCTATCCATCATCTAGGTATCCGATTAGCCACTGGTGCTTTCAGAACCAGCCCGATCGAAAGCCTATACGCCGAATCGAACGAATGGCCGCTCCACTTACAGAGATCATACGTCAGCTTTAGTTATTTCCTTAAAGTGCATTCCATTCCTGAACACCCATGTTTTAATATCCTTACCGATATGACGTATGCTACACTTTTCCGCAACCGTCCGTCTATAAGACAGCCTTTCTCGCTGCGTGTGAAAGAGCTTAGCGATGAAATGCATGTCCCACTCCTGGAGCACCGCTTAATGCGCCCAACCAAGCTATTACCTCCTTGGGACTGGCAGGTCACAGAATGTGACGTATCCTTTCTAAAAGTCTCAAAGCATGCTCCAGAGGTAGAAATTCGAATGCATTTCCTAGAACTTCAGTACAAACACTCATGCACAGAGTTCTACACAGACGCTTCCAAGTCACATGCCGGAGTATCCTATGCAGCCGTCGGTCCTTCTTTTTCGGAATCCGATGTACTACATCCAGAAACAAGTATTTTTACGGCAGAGGCCTACGCTGTATGGTCGGCTGTAAAGCATATAAAGAAATCAAAACTCCAAAAAGCTGTTATATATACAGACTCCTTAAGTGTGGTGAAGGCCTTAATGTCACCCTACAAACATAAAAATCCCGTACTTACTGAGGTCTATTCCGACCTGTGCAAAGCTTATCTATCTAACCAGCAAATCATCATATGCTGGGTACCCGGCCATAGGGGAATCGAAGGTAACGTTTTGGCAGACCAGATGGCTACGTCAATTACACTCCCTGCTGTTAATAATACTGCCTTGGTGCCTCTCACAGATCTGAAACCTTACATACGAAAGAAACTGCGAAACCACTGGCAACGCATGTGGGACGCAGAAATAAATAATAAACTGCACGTTATTAAGCCACAGTTAGGTTTTTGGCCCTCCCCAACAAAATCTCGGCGAACAGATGTCCTATTCTGTCGCCTCAGAATAGGACACACATTTGGTACCCATCATTTTTTACTTACTGGAAGTGAACCTCCAACCTGTGGCAGATGCGGTGAGAGGCTGACCGTCCTCCATGTCCTCTTGGAGTGTCGGAAAGCTGAACCTGAAAGAAAGAAACATTTTCCGCTAGCATACCGTTATTACATTCCTCTGCACCCGGCTATGTTTCTTGGTCAGGAACCGCTTTTTAACACCAAGGCAGTCCTCGACTTCTTAAAAGATGTAGTTCTACACGTTATATGCCCATTAAGTTCGTAGAGCATCCTCGCTCCAGAGGATGCCGCTGCGATAATTGTTTTAAATAGCACATGCCTCCAGGCCCTTGTGTTTCAAGGGCTCTGAGGAGGCAGTAGTGCTGTAGCATATCTTATATAACCTGACATATCTTTAGACATCATATCATTCTTTTTAAATGTGTCTTATTGTTCATAGTACACTTCATAAGTCATCGCCATAATCTTATTATACAGATTTTACGCACTTTAGCGCTACCATTTTTAAGGCCCCTCTACAGCCACGTCACACCAACTTCATAGTACTCATGATCTCACTGCACACTAATTAACACGGACATGGCGCTCTTTGGCCATATCTGGCCCTTGCGCCACTAAACCACACACATCATCATCATCATTTATATATACAGCAACATGAAAAGCTCCCGATACAGATTTCTGTTGCTCAATACGTGCTCAATAAAATTGATTTTCTGAGCGGGAAAGAAGCGCGCAAATGCACGCAAAATTGCCGCGCGACTGTCCGCTCGAGGCACTTTGCATGTATTTGCGGGCTTCTTTCACACTCGGAAAAACACTTTAATGTAGCACATATTGAGCAACAAAAAGCTGTATCGGGAGTTTTTCACGTTCTACAATTTTCTCGTCGACACTTTTTATCTAACTAAAATATTCTAGTTGAATAATTAATTAGAACTAAATAATTAGGACTAATTATCTAATTAGGGAGAATGCAAGAATTAATCAGAGTAACTCCAAGCGACGGCAAACAAGAACAAGTATACGTCTGTTGTGTCCAGCTACGTGGCATTTGCATATCTTTAATGTTTGGTTCAAGTAACATGGGACACCGGACAGGCCGCCATCGGAATCTGAACCTGGCAACGTTTAACGTTAGAACGTTATCTAGGGAGGCGAGTCTAGCAGTGTTATTGGAGGAATTAGAGGGTAGTAAATGGGATATAATAGTGCTCAGTGAGGTTAGGAGGACAAAAGAAGCATATACAGTGCTAAAAAGCAGGCACGTCCTGTGCTACCTGGGCTTAGCGGAGAGACGAGAACTAGGAGTCGGATTCCTGATTAATAAGGATACAGCTGGTAACATACAGCAATTCTATAGCATTAACGAGAGGGTGGCAAGTCTTGTTGTGAAACTTAATAAGAGGTACAAATAGAAGGTCGTACAGGTCTACGCCCCTACATCCACTCATGATGACCAGGAAGTCGAAAGCTTTTATGAAGACGTGGAATCGGCGATGGGTAAGGTTAAAAGAAAATATACTGTACTGATGGGCGACTTCAATGCCAAGGTAGGCAAGAAGCAGGCTGGAGACAAGGTAGTGGGGGAATATGGCATAGGCTCTAGGAATAGCTGGGGAGAATTATTAGTAGAGTTTGCAGAACAGAATAATATGCGGATAATGAATACCTTCTTCTGCAAGCGGGATAGCCGAAAGTGGACGTGGAGAAGCCCGAAAGGAGAGACTAGAAATGAAATAGACTTCATACTCTGCGCTAACACCAGCATCATGCAAGATGTGGACGTGCTTGGCAAGGTGCGCTGCAGTGACCATAGGATGGCAAGAACTCGAATTAGCCTAGACTTGAGGAGGGAACGGAAGAAACTGGTACATAAGAAGCCAATGCATGAGTTAGCGGTAAGAGGGAAACTAGAGGAATTTCGGATCAAGCTACAGAACAGGTATTCGGCTTTAACTCAGGAAGAGGACCTTAGTGTTGAAGCAATGAACGACGATCTTATGGGCATCATTAAGGAGTGTGCAATAGAAGTCGGTGGTAACTCCGTTAGTCAGGACAATAAGCTATCGCAGGAGACGAAAGATCTGATCAGGAAACGCCAATGTATGAAAGCCTCTAACCCTACAGCTAGAATAGAACTGGCAGAACTTTCTAAGTTAATCAACAAGCGTAAGACAGCTGACATAAGGAACTATAATATGGATAGAATAGAACATGTTCTGAGGAACGGAGGAAGCCTAAAAGCAGTGAAGAAGAAACTAGGAATAGGCAAGAATCAGATGTATGCGTTAAGAGACAAAGCCGGCAATATCATTACCAATATGGATGAGATAGTTCAAGTGGCTGAGGAGTTCTATAGATATTTATGCAGTACCAGTGGCACCCACGAAGATAATGTGAGAGAGAATAGTCTAGAGGAATTTGAAATCCCACAAGTAACGCCGGAAGACGTAAAGAACGCCTTGGGAGCTATGCAAAGGCGGAAGGCAGCTGGGGAGGATCAGGTAACAGCAGATTTGTTGAAGGATGGTGAGCACATTGTTCTAGAAAAACCGGCCACCTTGTATACACAATGCCTCATGACCTCGAGCGTACCGGAATCTTGAAAGAACGCTAACATAATCCTAATCCATCAGAAAGGGGACGCCAAAGACTTGAAAAATTATAGTCCGATCAGCTTACTGTCCGTTGCCTACAAAGTATTTACTAAGGTAATCGCAAATAGAATCAGGAACACCTTAGACTTCTGTCAACCAAAGGACCAGGCAGGATTCCGTAAAGGCTACTCAACAATAGACCATATTCACACTATCAATCAGGTGATAGAGAAATGTGCGGAATATAACCAACCCTTATATATAGCTTTCATTGATTACGAAAAAGCGTTTGATTCTGTTGAAACCTGCGTAGTCATGGAGGCATTACGGAATCAGGGTGTAGACGAGCCATATGTAAAAATACTGAAAGATATCTATAGCGGCTCCACAGCCACCATATACCTCCATAAAGAAAGCAACAAAATCCCAATAAAGAAAGGCGTCAGGCAGGGAGATACGATTTCTCCGATGCTATTCACAGCGTGTTTACAGGAGGTATTCAGAGTCCTGGAGTAGGAAGAATAGGGGATAAGAGTTAATGGAGAATACCTTAGTAACTTGCGATTCGCTGATGATATTGCCTTGCTTAGTAACTCAGGGGAGCAACTGCAATGCATGCTCACTGACCTGGAGAGGCAAAGCAGAAGGGTGGGTCTAAAAATTAATCTGCGGAAAACAAAAGTAATATTTAACAGCCTCGGTAGCGAGGCACTGGAAGTGGTAAGGGAATACATCTACCGCGGATCTGGATTAGTGACCGCGGATCCGGGTCATGAGACTGAAATAATCAGAAGAATAAGAATGGGCTGGAGTGCGTTTGGCAGGCATTCTGAGATCATGAACACAGCAGGTTGTCATTATCCCTCAAGAGAAAAGTATATAACAGCTGTGTCGTACCAGTACTCACGTACGGGGCGGAAACCTGTTAGGCTTACGAAAAGGGTACTACTTAAATTGAGGATGATGCAACGGGCTATGGAAAGAAGAATTATGGGTGTAACGTTAGGGATAAGAAAAGAGCAGATTTGGTGAGGGTACAAACGCGAGTTAATGACATCTTAGTTGAAATCAAGAAAAATAGATGGGCATGGCCAGGACATGTAATGAGGAGGGAAGATAACCGATGGTCATTAAGAGTTACGGACTGGATTCCAAGGGTAGGGAAGCGTAGGGGCGGCAGAAGGTTAGGTGGGCGCATAAGATTAAGAAGTTTGCAGGGACAACATGGCCACAATTAGTACATGACCGGGGTAGTTGGAGAAGTATGGGAGAGGTCTTTGCCCTGCAGTGGGTGTAACCAGGCTGATGATGATGATGATGATGATGATGACATGGGACACCCTGTATATGGAGCAGCACCGTGGAAAGTGGTCCTTGGGGCACACATTGGCCCACGGAAACGACTAGAAAAACATACCTGATTCGGAGAAGTGGTGGTAGCTCGCTGATAAACACTTGTGTCTTTAATAAATTGCGCAAGATGTTTCCGTTTTTTCTGATCTTGAGCACCCATGTGTGTGGTGAAACATTCGCCTAATTATGACTGCATCGTGACTTTGAGCATGCCTGTCGCCATCTGCTTGTGCGGCAGAGACTCGCGTCCCTGTGGATACGCAGCAGGTAATCCACAGGTGATTGCTAATAGCAGAGAGTATTGTGGCACACAAGCACGGCCTAGGCGCCTACGGTGAGGAAAGATGCGGTGAAGCGCTTGGCAGCACTACGGGGCCTGAGGATCGCAATGCAGGACACAGCAAGGGCTTGGCGAACGAGGTTGTACATGACGTAGTAAGAGCGCCTTGGAGTGGTGAGCCGCCACCTTCCGAGCGAAAAGAAAATTAGCAATCCCGCCTTTAGAATAAATAAATAAATAAATAAATAAATAAATAAATAAATAAATAAATAAACAAACCGCAGTTCTGCAGTGCGCGCCGAGGTGGCGTTCCCTAAGATGAAAATAAATACACGATAAACCATGGGTACCTTTTGTATGCAAGCGTCGCGACGTGGGCACTGAAGAGAAACGAAAAGACGAGATGTCCATCACAAAAAAGCTGTTCCGGTCAGACAACGGTGTTGCTGCTGCCCACGTTTTGTTACCATCTTGAGTATATTGTGACGAGATTTTGGACAACACAGACATTGACCCCACGTTTGTGCAGCGCGAAAAGGCAGTAACATATTTCGCTTTGTGTAATCTTTTACTGCTAGTAAGTGAACAGCGGCTGCAAACTCCATAGTTCTACCGTTTTTTTTACGTGTCAGGAAGCTGCAGCTTCGTTGCGTGTGTATCTTTGTTGAGTGTCTTGGCGCAGGTTCATTTGATACGGTTGAGGTCACAGAGGTTCTGCCTCCGTTATTTAACCCTCAATTCTTGTTAGCCTAATGTCTGAGTTCGGCCGAGCCGTGTCGCTCTACTCCTCGCGTATGCACGTGCATTTGTCGCGACGATTGCCCAACATCGCTACCCCTACTGTCGCCGTGACCCCCGTACGAATATTTGCCTTCGGTCTTTCTTTACAGCGTTTCTCATTTCGCTCGAGAACCGGGGTTCTTGGTTCGCCTTTTAAGCTCTGCGTCTGCACTTTTCTTGGGGACGTTATACTCTGCCGAGAACGTTATCTGCGGTGTTTCAGCACACGCTTAAATTAGGTACCGAGCTAAGAAGAGAATCCGGCGCCTTTCGGCGGGGTTTCGCAAGTTGAGAAGAAACGGACCGCGGCGCCTCGAGCTCCGGAGCGGAGAACAAATGGCTGATGCGGCCTTTTGTTTCAGCGGTCCTGATTCTGGGGAAATGGACCGCGCTGGATTTGCCAGAGAGCGCCTCGCTGCTTTCTTTGGACGTCGTTGTTTGTATCTTTCTTCGAGGCGTGTATTCGATGAAGCAGGACGAAAGACTGAGGTAAAATCAAAATAAAGAAGAGCGTACCAAATGCCTTTAGCGCTTGTCATTCGGACAACGGACTACTTCGTTCGGCGGCCGGATCAGCTCACGCAGCTCACAATGCAACGCTGCAAAGATCAAGGGTTTAACCTCGGCAGGCACGAACAATCTTTCCGTTAAGTGAAGCGTGCGAGCTTGCGCAGCTGCTGCCTTCTCAGGAGAACGGTTTCACTTTCCAGTTCCAGTCGTGGTTGGCGCCGCGGGCTTCTGGGAAAATCGCGGTATCCGTTTCCGTGGTCGGTCGCGTTCGCGTGCGGTAGCCGAGCTCCGATTCCCGGGGGCTGCCCACACTAGCGGCAAATATTATATCCGGGTGTGTTTGCTTAATTGACCGCATCAACTTCCAACTAGCGTTTCCTGTTGCTATACTGTTACGGTTTATTGAGCCGTAACATTTGAGCCCATAACGGTTCCGGAAAGCAGGTAAGGCGTGGAATTCAGACCGAATGAAAAATTTGTAGGATGCCATTTGACAGAAACAAAAAAGTACTCCATTTCCGCGTACTTTGTCTGAGTGACAGCAAGGGAGAAACCTTCGACACAAATCCACATGGCTTGGTGAAACCTAAAAGCGGCGGAACTTGTCCGGCGAACTTTGTATCAGAAAAGTCCCACCTTTTTGATGCTGATTCTGTCAATTATGCATCGCTGGCTCTCATACTCGGATAGGGACGGTGACTTTAAGCGGTTGTGCGTTTTTCCTTTTTTTTTTCGTTTCCTTTTCTGTTTTGTTGCCAAGGTTGTGGTAGGGCAGAAGGTGTAATATCCCCGACTTCTCGATACTGCCAGGCATGTTTTGAGTGTGCAATCGTTTGAGGAGAAGCATACGTGTAGAATTCGTTGCTTGCTTAATTGATTTTATTCTGTTCGATATGATTTTTTTATTGATTGATGATTATGAAGGTTAAGCAAAGAACTTTTTGTCAGGGTTCATTAACGTGATACAAAGCTTGAAGGCTTGGTAATCATGAATTGTGTTCGCCTAAAACTTGACATAAATCGCGTAGCGCTAGATTAATTCAGCCCATGGCGCCGCATTACGAATGAAGAGCTGAGGCAGTCTGCACGAATAACGTTATAGTCAAGGCAATTTACTAGTTTGAAAACAACAAAAACACTTGTAACAATTCTGTATTTTTGCAGTGCACGTGAGAGGGTGCATAATCATGATTAAGAGAGTATCAGTACGATAATTAGGTTACTGAATGACACTTGTGTCGTATCAATACAGGGAGTGCATGTTTTATACATCCCTATAAAGTGTGCAGTTTCACACTCCATACATGTATGACTACTTTCGCCACGCTATAGGTTCTGACAGGCCCTTAAACGATCTTCTCTATGTCACCTTCATTTGGTAGCAAAGGAGAGATAATGGAACACAGTTCACAATTTTGTTATGGTTTGACGTATATGCGGCGTATTTGTTCGTCGACAATTCTCTGAATTATGTGGCATTACAAATGTAAACGGTAAAGTGTATTCTCCGAACAAAAGCATTGCGAGTTTTCAACGTACAGAGTGACATGTCTATGTAAACCATGCTGCTATACTTACCGAAAATGAAATTTTCATCAAAGCGCGTTTATGGAAGCGAGTTGTAACACAAGAAGGCATAGTACGTACATACTCGACAAGCTGTAGTCGCAAAGTAGCGTACCGCGTTTGGCTTCAGAATCAGAGCGAGCAGAAAGCAGGCTGCTTTATGTTCCAGTAGCCTGTATAGTGCAATGCCGTTACTCTTGCTATTTATTGCTTTTACGCTCTCAGCTGCTTTTGACTTGGTCTATCACCACAACTGTAAGACTGGGCCCCTTCGTGAAGTAAATTTTATGATCGAAACGCCCTTTTAATCCAGTCAGACCAGCAAAACAGACGTATGCGCTCACCACTGCACTTTTCATTCACGCAGATCACAACACACCGGCATAAACACCACATAATGATGGCGTACGTAACCGCTTACAGAGGCTCCGCGGCCTGCTCGTGACCGCTGTTTACATTCGGCCGCCTGACAACCGCGCAGCGTAGAACTGCTCCTTGGTTCCTCATAGCCTCCCGTGGCGAACAAAATGGTGGGACAAACTGCCTCAGCCTCTGGTGATCAAGCTAAGGTCTCGCAGTTGACATGTGCACTCCGAACTGAGGCGGTTTATGGAGGAAGGAGAGAGAGAGAAAGGATGCATAGAAAGGCAGAGAGGTTAACCAAATGCAGTTCCGGTTGGCTACCCTGCACTGGGGTAGGATTAAGGGGGATAAAAAGAGAAAGAGAGTGGAAGGGGGAGATAGAGAGAAAGAGAGACGAGTGCGAATAAACCGCGTACACGAGCGGTAGGGAGCGACATTCTTAAAGTCTATCGTGAAGCCCCATAGGCTTAATAGCGCGAGTAAGGCCTTCAGCGCGGATGTTCTTTGGGAGTACTAACCTAAAGCTTTGAGTTCTGATAGTGGACGATTGTGCAACTGGTCCAGTACTCTGCACATCACTTGCTTCTGGGTACTATATCGCGGGCAGAAACATATAATATGTGCGAGCATCTCATCGCTGTTGCATGTGTCGCACGTGGGGCTGTTGGCCATTCTAATAAGGAAAGCATATGAGTTCGTAAATGCAACGCCTAGCCACAGAAGGTACAGCATGGTCTGTTCGCGTCGTGGTAACCCAGGCGGCAGGTGCATCCGTATGTCCGGAGACAACGAACGCAAACGACACATGGTGAAAACGCTCGGGTCCCACAGGGGCAAAGTACGTTCACGGGAAAGCAAGCGCAGCCCAGTCGCACCGTCTGTTCGCGAAAGCGGAATCAAGACACGTTGACCATTTTCATGTGCAGATCGGGCGGCTTCGTCTGCGTGGTCATTCTCGTCCTGGAAGCCACTGAAAGATTATGTTGTGCTCCTTGTCATGGCTGCAATGATATATGTGTCGAATTTCTAAGGCCAGTTGTTCATTGGGTCCGTGGTGCATTGGGCTTTGTATGCACTGAAGGGCTGCCTTGGAGTCATTAAAGGCTCTTCATTGTTGCGGTGGTTTCTGATTAATGAAATCAAATGCAGCACGGAGTTCCGCAAGTTCTGCACCCGTCGATATGGTCACACATGACGTTTATAATTTGGTTTCTTCAGATTTTGCCGGGTTGATGACTGCAGCAGCGGACCTGTTGAGTTTCACCGAAACATCTGTGTAGACATGTTGCCGGAACTGGGCACGTTATGAATGTGTTCCAAAGTTGCTTGCTTCAAAGCTCGCAACGGCGCTCCAGGTTTCTTTTAGATGCCCGCAATTGTCAATTGCACTTGTGGCCGGTGCAGACACCATAATGGGTCTGATAATCGTGTAGCAGGCGTAAATTGTGATGGCAAGTTGGACTAATGATTACAATACTTTCGCCAAAATTTGAATGTGGCTTCTTTTCTGGCAAGCAAGCAAGATGATGTGAGGGAATCCGAGTCAGGTGCTCTCAGGACACCTGTATCAATGTAGACTGTCAAAGGAGCGTCTCTGGCAATGGCCATTGTCGCAATCGATGACGTAGTTTTTGGGAGACCGAGACAAGTTCTGAGTGCTTGTGCTTGCACACTATAGAGTTTGCGGATATTCGTAGTGCAAGCATTTACTAGTACGGGTAAGCTATACCACAGGAAGCCCAAAACAGTTTTTTCTATAGTTGCAACATTTATGGTACTATTGCGCCCCAGGATTTCCCCGCCGAGAAACTCAAGGAGGTCCTCAATGGCGGCCAAGCGCTTTGTCATGTACGAGACGAGAGATGGAGGAAGGAAAAAAGGAAACTTGCTTTTCTTCATAGCAGTTTACAACGGTTTACGTCCATTAACTGCTGACCTATTCTTATAGCCTTGGCAAGAGCCCTGAAAACTGAATAGTTGAAAAACATCGCATTGGCACATCGTGACGTTTTGTGTTGTGATGTACCACAACACACAACTCACTGTGTGTTGCGACTTTTTATTTACGAAAGTGTATTTACTTTCGAACCATTTCATGATTATAGTTATGTGCTCTTGTAAAACACTGACTCCAATGTTGTAGTTTTCATGTGCTAGAACTTTATCCAGCTTTCGCAAAGTTAAGACGAAAGCATGGGCGGAAAAGCCTTAGGATAGGAAAGAGCGTTCTTTCCTGTCCTAAAGCTTTTTTCCGCCCTTGGTTGCGTCTTAACATTGCGGAATAAATTGAAACAACTAGCCCAGCAACAAATATTGGAATTTTATCTATGTTAGTCACGAACTGGTATGCCTTCGAAATGAGAGGAAGTTCGGCGAGGTAGTTCACATAGGGGTTGAACAGTAAGGCGCCTTATACGGACCCCGTGGCGCTCCATGCTCTGTGGTCAAGTAATCGCTGTTTGTATTCATGATTCCAACTATTTGGCAACGATCTTTAAAATAGTCATTTAATAGTTTCTGGTATGGGCCTTCAAATCTTAACAATGATAATTTCTTCAGCAGCAGCTTACAATAAAGGATATCATATGCCTGGTGTAAATCTACTAAAAGACCCATTACGATGTTGTTTGCATCGATTTGCACGTTCACTACATTAGCGAAGTCCTCTAGAAGAGTGTTTGTGCTTTTTTTTAGCAGCGAAAGCCGAGCTGATTGATTGGGAGTAAGTTGACTTTGTCACCAAACAAAACCATTCGAGTATAAAGGATCTTCTCGAAGACGCATGTAAATTTGGATAGTAATACAAAAGGCCAAGAATTCGCATATGCGCGTTAAAAAGCCCGAGGGGGTAAAAATTTATTCGGAGAGCTTAACTACGACGTTCCTCATAAAATACTGTGTTCCTTCTGAACGTGAGAACCGATAATATAATTTATGTTCACAAGTAAATTCACCAGAAATGTCGCAATTTCGTTTGCTTGAATGTATCGTCGTATTTTCAGCGTTATATGAGCCTGCACCGACGTGCATAGCTGTGGGCGAGCTGTGGGCATGACATCATACCAACCGTGACGACATGTGCACAAGTGTCTGCTTGTGAACGCCACTGAGAAGTCGCGCTCATTTTTCCTGAAATAGAAAGGGAAGCAGACAGTGAGGGTACGCAACTACTTGCTTCGGGGCGACTTGTGCACCTTCGGCTACTCGTACATGATGCGAAAATTAGGTGCTATGTGGTGTCAGCCGCCTAGTAACCTTACTTAAGAGTTCTAAATCTGCATTAGACTTGGCATCGTACCATCCCATCGCTCCTGCCAGTTACGTTGGGAAACTAATGGAAAGGGTGGTGTTGACGCGCCTTGAATGGTATTTAGAGCATAATGAGGGATATCCGTATGCAATGGCGGGCTTCCGGCATGATCGATCATCCATCAATAACGTGCTTGATTTGGTAACATCCATTCAACATCGAAAGAGCATGAAACGATTAACGGTGGCGATGTTTCTTGATGTAAAAGGCGCATATGATAATGTAGCACACACGCAATCGTCGATTCTTTGACTGATGTGGGCATTGGCGGCCGTGGACTGCGCTGGATCCAAGGCTATTTGGAGGACAGGTTTTTCTTCGTGCTTACACAGGATGGCATGGCATCCCACCATCTAACCAGCAAAAGTGTGCTGCTAGGCGCAGTGTTAAGCCCCACGCTCGTCAACGTAGCACTGTTGGGCCTTGTTGGATCATTGCCAAGGATGGTCCAGATATCCATCTATGCAGATGGCATCTGGGCGTCTGGCGTGACACGTCCGCAGATACGATCGAGGCTGCACAAGGCGGTCACACGAACGTCGTCTTACCTGCATACCAAAGGCCTAGAACTCTCCTCAGAAAAGTGCCGATTAGTCGCATTCACAAGCAAAATAATGACTCCATATGTTATACGCGTAAATGGACAAGTAATTACTTACGAAACAAAGCACCGTTTTTTTGGAGTCATCATCGACCATGATTTGTCTTGACCGCCAAATATTTTATATATGAAAAAGAGGTTGACTGCAATAGCCCATGTATTCTAATTCGTCGCCAGAAAGTCTTGGGGCGCATCTGTGCAATCGATGCTGCAGCGGTACCATGTATTGTTTAGGGGCTTCCTAAGATACATCCTGCCCGTGCTGGGAAGTACCAGTAAAACGAACCTTTGCGCACTCCAGAGTATACAAGCCCAAGTTCAACGGACATACCTCGACCTCCTTAAGTGTGCGTCCACAGCACCCACAATTTCCATTGCACGTGACCTCCCTATAACATGATACATTGCAGTCGACGCTCTAAGAGTGCATTTTCGACATGGGGCAAGGGCACCATTTCACTATCTTGCTTGCCTGCCAACAACTAGGCCGCATACGTGTTTCAGCCCTCTCGTGACTACCCACAGAGCATCGCTAACGTCGATTTACAGTTACTGTCACATAGTTACTAGCGCTAACAAGACTAACGGAAAAACAGATGGGGCAGGGCAGAGCGCTATAGTTCAATTGACAAGTTTTATTCAGAAAAAGAAGATGCAAAAAACCACCGTATGCTCAAATAAATGCGCAGACAGACGCATAAACGAATGTGCCACGTAGGAGAAACCCAAATGCGCTACGAAGCCGATAGGCGCCCTCAGCAAACCATTACAAAGCATTCATCAGGTTCCTCTCCAGACACAACACTTCTTTATCAGTGAGTGCCATTGACGGAGCGCTTAGACTCATCATCAGCTTTTGAAATGCAATGCGCCTCAAATATTTCCCTATATAACCGCCTGGCGAACCGTCCCAGCAGCATGGCCTTCGCTGCCACTGTGGTCTCTGCATTCACCAAGAATATGCCTTACCATTCCAGGCATCAAGAAGAAGGCACAAATGCCGTCAACAGCACTGAAACAGGCCGCAGTATTGCTATTACATGAGGTCCACAGTGACCGCTTACATGTTTGCACCGATGGGTCGGTCATGCACTTCAGTTGAGCAGCTACCGTATCTGTCCCAGCAAAATCTACAGTGATAAAATTCAGAGCATCGCACTGGACATCAACGACGGCTGTCGAACTTGCAGCTCTGTGTGCAGAAATTCAATTGATCGATCAGGAAACGCCCCAGAAATGGTCCATCTTCTGTGATCCCAAGGCTGCCCTCCAGAGTTTGCTCTCTGCATTACGCGGGGGACCTCACGAGTGACTTGTCGCGGACACACGGGAAAGTTACCATCGGGCAGTTGAGACAGGACATGACATTGTGTTTCAATGGTTGCCAAGTCAGTGTGGCATCCTTGGAAACGAGCAAGCAGACGCAGCCGCTCGATCTTTACATAAACTAGAAATCTTTACCAGAAAGGAGCAGCAGGACTAAAGGGAAAAGAAGCTTCCGCATTGAGGGAACCGGCTGTGGTGGGCAATATTATGAAAGTGCAGCAAATGCTGAAAACGGCGATGAAGTGCGAAAAGCGGGCGAGAGATCCTGCACAAAGACGTTCTTTGATGGGCATGCCGTGCGATATCGGCGCATCTGGTCTTTCGCTGTGCAGTATTAATGATGTGCGTCTTAGCGATAGAGTAATTGTACTCGAGAAGGTATGAACCTATACCAGCCGTGCGAAAAAGCAACGCTTATTCTTGAGAGTAGAAAAAAGAAATGAAATATCGAATGAAATGAACACACACACACACACACACACACACACACACACACACACACACGCACACACACACACACGCACACACGCACACACGCACACACGCACACACGCACACGCGCACACACGCACACACGCACACGCACACGCACACACACACACACACACACACACACACACACACACACACACACACACACACACACATGAACGCGCGCGCACACGCGCGCGCACACGCGCACGCACACGCACACGCACACGCACACGCGCACGCGCACGCACACGCACACGCACACTCGAAGTGAGCGAGAGAGAGAGAGAGATTAATGCCGTCGAACTTCACCATATCACTTCAGCCACACGGTACTGCTCTGTGCAGAGACTGCGATCGGTCTGAACTTAAATAGGCTGTGCCTCATCTCACGCAATATAGACCGTGAGGTTTCAGACTCCGTCCTTTTAACGGCATGCTCAGCATCCGGAATGGCTTCATAATCGCTGTCTGCGAAGTGGTCATAACGAAATAAATGCCACTTTGAAGGCAATCGGCTCCGGCGCAAGGAATACAGCAGCTAGAAATGAATCATATTTCGACACAAACCGCTTCTGGAAAAATTCTCTTGAGTATACTTAAAAAAAGTTATGTTAATGTAGTTGACAGACGCTTTCCTTAACGATTATGAAGAACAGATGAAGTTTATCTTTACTACTGCTAGAAATGTGTGCATGCAAAGTGCAAAGACGGTCCCGTGCTGTGTGACCAGGGGCCAAGATAACACACTGAAAGACCTAAGCTTGTTTTAAACTCGCTATAAATAAAAATTAAGGTTCTCAGGCGTCCATTCTAATTATGCGCGTCAGCTTGAAAAGACTACGTAGCGCAGTTTCAGCCCATACATATAAATGCGCCTTGTTGATATTTCTTAAAGGTAGTAATGTAGAGTTTTGCGGGTAGTCCGATATTCTAGACATATAATAGAGGTTTTAATTTGACGCATGAAATACAGCAAGTGGAAAGCTTATCGTACTGCAGTGAATAGCTGGACAAGAAAACTCGGCTCTAAGTTACTCGTTTTTCGTAGTTTAGGGCAAAGAAACTGCTATTATACCCTTCACTGTTTAATTCTAACATATAGGCCGTAAAAGAGCTTGAGTATTCGTGGTTCGCGTCAGTGTAAATACAGACTAAAGAAAGAGAGAAAGAAAGGGAGGAAGAAATGAGAAAAACGAAAAAAAAAAAGCTCTGTGGTTTCGTTTGCCTGAGGAGCGCTCAAAAGAATGATGGCCATATCTTATCCTCAAATGGCGCATTGTCCTTTTTTTTTTTTTGAAGTGTTTAAATAGTAGTTTTTTTTTTCTTCGTGGTCGCGGATGTTTTGAGCTGTCGCTATTGCGTACACGCACGTCTGAGTAGTTCCATTAGGGAAGCCTGACGGAGCCCGAGAACGCCAACGCGCAGTACTTTGGTGGTAAACATTACCGACAGTAATTCAAAAAGTTATAGTATCATGAACACCAAGAAAGCAACGAAAAAAATCCACGTTCATTCCACCTTATGAAAGTTAATGTAAAGCCAAGCTGGTGCGCACGTTAGACAACCACCACCACCTTAACTGACGTTAGCCAACGTTACACAAGCACCACCACCACAAGTGACGTACGTCACGCGCGCAAGTTCATGTGCGGAATGCGGAAGTGCAGTATATTTATATTTTCATTCTTCTAGGCCGCCCGCCAAGCGCAAGTGCCTTATTGAACTAAATTAATGTTTAAAAGTAAATTACATCAGGAAATGCTTAAAGTACGTCTTACACACAAGATGCTGACAGGATAGCTTCGGATTGTCATTCGAATGTACGAGAAAACATAAACCATAAAGGCAAACGGAAAGACGAAGCACTTTCCAGCTTCCATTTGAGGTCCGCCTAAGTGGCCACGGCCGCTGGGTGGCGGTAGCGTTAGCGCAGCATTCATACTCATTCTTGTCGGCCCTCCATCTAGCGCAAGGGCGTAATTGAACTAAATGAATTTATCAACGCAAAATGCGTTAGAAAATGCGTAAAGTACGACTTGCACGCAACGTGCAGTCATGATAGCATCGGATTGTAATGAGAGCATACGAGAAAACTAAATTATCTTACGCGGAAACTCAAACACCACCCCATTTTGCAGCTCCCGTTTTGTTTGGATCATCATCATCATCATCATCATCATCATCATCATCATCATCATCATCATCATCATCATATTTTATGTCTACTGCAGGGCGAAGGCCTCTCCCTGCGATCTCCAATTACCCCTGTCCTACGCCAACCGTTCCCAAATAGCGCACGCGAATTTCCTAATGTCATCGCCCCACCTACTGTTCTGCCGTCCTCGACTGCTCTTCCCTACCCTCCCTGCCTTTCTCTGCGTTATTTTATCTCTCTCTCTTGGTACACATTCGGTAACCCTAATGGTCCAACGGTTATCTAACCGACGCATTACATGACCTGCCCAGCTCTATTTTTTCTCTTGATGTCAATTAGAATATCGTCTATACCCGTTTGCTCTCTGATCAAAACCGCTCTCTTTCTGTCTCTTAACGTTATGCCTAGCAATCTTCGTTTCATCGCTCTTTGCGCGGTCCTTAACTTGTTCTCAAGCTTCTTTGTCAGTCTCCAAGTCTCTGCCCCATATGTCAGTACTGGTAAAATGCACCTGTACACCTTCCTTGTACACCTTCATTTTACACCTTCCTTTTCAATGGTAATGATAAGCTTCCAGTCAGGAGCTGACAATGTTTGCCGCATGCGATCCAACCCATTTTGATTCTTCTATGAATTTCCTTCTCATGAGCAGGTTGTTCTCTGTGATTAGTTTACCTAGGTAGACGTACTCCTTCACAGACTCTGGAGTCTGACTGGCGATCTTGAACTCTTGTTCCCTTGTCTGACTATGCATCCTTAAATTTATCTTCTGCATATTAATCTTCAACCCCACTCTTACACTCTCTCTGTTAAGGTCCTCAATCATTTGTTGTAACTCGTCTGCAGGTATTTACGTAAGCGGTCTGTACTCCTTGATTACGTAATGCCTCTATGACTGCTGGTATCTCTACTGAATCAAATGTCTTTTCGTAATCAATGAAAGCCATATAGAGAGGCTTATTTTACTCTGCGGATTTATGGAATACTTTATTGATGACATGGATGTGATCCATTGTAGTCTCCCTTCCTGAAGCCAGCCTTTTCACTTGGTTGACTAAAGTCCAATGTTGCCCTTATTCTGTTGGAGATTATTTTGGTGAATATTTCGTATATTGCCGGGAGTAAGCTAATGGGCCTATAATTTTTCAATTATTTAACGTCTACTTTTTGTGGATTAGTATAATGTTTACGTTCTTCCAGTTTTCTAGGGCCCTTGCAGAAAAGCGTTTCTGCGTTTTACATGTATTTGAATAGGCCGCGTCGGAGTTGGGCCCGAGCTAAAGCTTCCTCTTAAACACACCCTGCAAAGCATACAACTCTTTGGTAGACTTGGCGTGGCGTCTTTTCTACAGCGTCCCGCACTGTTACTCAGCTTAGTGTATAGTTTGCTCGGGGCTATAAAATATCGTCACAAAAGCCCCCTTTACTTAATCCTTAGTTTACTTCGAGCGAGCACTAAGGCATCATAGGTCGAGTACTGTTCAGACGACCGTTGAATGCAGTCTGTTATTTGAACCTAAAAAGTGAGTGGTGGGCGTGTTTTCTCGACGCGAGAGGACGCTGCTCGTTGTTGTGCCTACAGTGCAGTCGGGCCGGCGAATAAGGACGGTGCGCGCGTGCAGGGCACAGTGGCGTGAAGGTTGGCATTTCGCAGAGCCACTTTTGGGAAGTCGCGTCCGAGATATCTGCTGACGTGTGTCGCGAGAAAAGTCTGCCCTTTGTTTCGGTCAGTGCTGGCACCATGCATGCAGACGCACCCTGCTGTCCTCGGGGGCCACGGGACGGTGCGCCTCAAGGACCCCTCTCGTCGTTGGCTCTTTCAGTTGTATTTTCTTTTTGTTCAGTTTTGTTTTATTTTGTTCCTTTCTCGTTTCAGTCTACCGCAACGGCCCATCATGGCTAAGGGGCGCTTCAGCTTATCCCCGACTCCGCTGAGCTTTCTTGGCCGAGAACGCGCGCGCTCCCACACAAAGTCGTCTCGTTCTCCGGAAAGAGCCTATACTCGCCTTTGTGCCCGCTATGCTCTTGGAGGCAGACATTTCCTAACGCAGCTGCGTCGTTGGATGCAGGTCCACTATTTTGGGTCATTTTCTTCACGCTTTGTTAAGTCTTGGAAGCTCTCTTTTTTTCTGACATGGCAACGTGCCAGGAACGTATATGTCGCGTGAAATCTGGTGCCCTTGCACAATGCCAAAGATGTGTTGGTGCCTGCGTATGCCCGATTTTAAAAGCTTAATGTGGGAATAGACGATGCCAACTAAAAAAACAACAATACAACTTTGCTTGCGTCAAATATCTACTGCATAACATTGTGCGAATTGGGCAGTAAAATAGTTCACGTCGTTATGCGCAAGTTGATGTCGTTCTTGCATTTATTACAGCTGCTCTCGCTGCAGGATAGTTTAGGCCGTGGTGAAGTGTCGCTTTGTTGCCATTAAAAAAATAGCGGGAAAGAAACGAGCGGCGTATCTTAAAAATCTGTCTCAGAAATGTTTTGGTTGCCATTTGTGCGTGAGTTGACTACACGCGTCGGAATTAAAGCAAGGAAATAAAGATGCAGCATTGCTGCTCTTACTTCGCTGTCGTTGCGCCTCTAAAGGGACACTAAAGGTAAATACTAAGCCGACGTGTACTGTCAAAATACCATTCCAGAAACCTCGCCGCACTTGTTTCGGGCCTAGAAAAGACGCGAAAATAGCGTCTGAAGGGTCCGCACACCCTTAGCGCGATTCGAATCGCCCGCCCCGAATGGGGAGTGGTGACGTTGCATTCACCATCACCACCATTTACTGCCTCCGCTGGGCAAAACGGCGCCCGACAGACGGTGCTACGGTTTTTTGCGCAAAAACGCAAACGAGCGAACACAGCTTTGGATTCGCCGCTGCAGTTGCTCGTGGTCAAGTGGCGTGGACCGTTCGGGGATCCCTCCAGTGACATCACATGGACGTGGCATTCTCTGCTACTTGCAGAATATGTGAGCTTCGGGAATCAGCAAAGCAAGCGCAGCACTACGCGATAAGTAAACTACTGAAACGCGGAAGCGTTGGCGGCGCAAAAGGGAGTAAACGAAACCTTTCGACCGCCCAAGTCGTTGTCAAGGGTAACGTCAATAAGTTGTTTTTCTAAATATCAAATACTACTGGACAAGTAGCATTTTCTTTCGTCTTATGATGTAATAGAATGGTGTTGTTATTACAAGTGGTTTAGCACTAGCGACAGGATATAATGAGGAGTGCCTTCGTCATCACGCTAGTATTTGGATTTCCCGCGAAAGTATCTAATCCTGTCCTGCATTTACGTAAATTTCTCGATTACTAAAGCTCTGTTCGTGCTAATATTAGCGTCTTAGACGTTGTCAAGCAATAATCTATCACTCTAGCTTGACTTAATATTTGCCTTTAGTGTCCCTTTAAATTAATCGCGCATTATTATTCCTTTTCCTGACTGTCTTGTCGACGCAGGTGCTTGGAGTGTTGCTCCGCATTCGGAACGCTGCTCCAGGGTGGAAGTGCTACCTGGATTTCACATTCACCTTGCTCAATCGCGAGCACTTCTCGAAGAACGAAGCCCTCTCCGAAAAGCAGGTGAGAACCGAAATCCGGGCACCAGCGAAACAGTTGTCTGTTCGGAACATAGTCACGATGCGGGATACGTCGGCGCGTCTGGGGATTGACGTTAACATTCATCCCACGTGAAGTACTACGGCTTTCGGGCACCACAAGGTACGCCGTTTGTCCTCGGGGAAAGCTAACTTGTGTTCTGTGCATACATATGCTGTAGCCGTGTCTAGCTGAAGCCGTGTTTACAGCGAGATAAAAGGCGCGTGGTGTAAAGCGCTATAACCGCCACTATCACCATATCACTATAACCGCCATTTATTGTCCTGACAGTACCATCGAAGACTCACCTGAGTGATTTCTGCCTACGGTAGTCTTATACAAGGAACATTCACTGAGGCGCAAACGTCAAGAATTAGTGTCATCTTGCTGCTATTACAGATATCGCTATGACCTGTGCCGCATGAATGTGTGCGGTTAGCGTAGTATCACTTTACGCTGCCTGTATATATTTATTTGTCATTGTCGTTTCTCATTGTAAGCCACGCGAGCGCCCGCACGGAGGCCCAATTGGCAGTCTGTGCTGTCGTAAGAGCTGTCTGTCCTTGGCGACCGCATTCCATAATAATATGCTCGCTGTCACTATTGACTGGCACCTGTACTTACGCAAGAACATTTTTGGTAACACAGGCATACAATCTCATCAAAGTACATTGTGCATTGTGATCCTCGTCAGTATAACGGGCCTTCTCTGTTACATGTATAGTATGCTATGACGTGTTGCTCTCTATAGACATCTCAACCTAGGCTAGGCGGCACTACGTGCGCTGGGGAGCAGCGCCACTCGCGGGAGCAAATGAAGAATGGTAGGCGACCCTAATCTTTGACTTAGGTGGCTCTTAGAGGCACTCGCTCCTCGGCGTTGTTCTTTAGGTTAACTTTAGGCGAACGCAACGCACGAACCGAACTCGGACGCAAATGGTTTCCATTATTTGACCGGTTAAATATCATAACACTTTCTTGTATGTGATGTCATTTGTGACGTCATTACTTCCGCTTTCTACTTCCGGGTTTCCAGGAATTTCGTCAAAGTCCTGCTCACGTGGCGGGTGCACGATTCTGTGCTTTGGTGTGCGGTAATCAGCGATTTCTAATTAATTCTAATTATTCCAGACACTTCAGTAACTCAATTTGTAACTAAACATATGCCTGAAATCATATCTATAATGAAACCCATGCATGTTGTACTGTACTATTTCTTCAATTTTTTTTCTGATTTATTAGACGAACCGGAAGTGCTGCGCAAAAAACAACAGTGTCACTCGATGGTCGTACCGCTAAAAAGTCGGCAGGCAACGTGGTCAAGGGCGTGGTCGCGTCGGGGTGTTGTGTACGGGAGTACCGGCTGGCAATATTGTGTCTCCCGCGCATTTGTTCGCACAAGTCTGCCATTCAATACCCCAACAGCCTCGAAAACACCAAAGGCCGTTACTCGCCCATGAAATTCTACATATTTCGGAGCAGGTAATGCAAAAAAAAGGAGACAAGCGTGCACCTGTGCTGTTCTTGGCGAAGTCAAGTAAGTTGCGCTTGTTCGCTTTCCCATGCCAAAATTTTATCCGGTCGCGCAGTCAGTCGAGGGGCTTGTCGCGTGTAACCTGGGTTCATTATTTAAGAGAGAGAGAGAGAGAGAGCAAAAAGAGGAAAGGCAGGAAGGCCAACCAGGTAAGGGTCCGGTTTGCTACCTTATATTGGGGGTACCTGAAAGGGGAATAGAAAGAGGAAAAGAGAAAGGAAGTGATCACTGTGTGTGTAGCGAAGCGCCGTGACACCAAAGTCAAGTGCCATAGCTGGTTATGTGCGTTGAAGACATCTGGGATGACCCAAGGGCTAGAGGCCGTTGCGCGAATAGGAAGGAGGCCGCGGGTGAGCCATAGGGCTTACTCCAGACTTGCAACCACTTGATCAGGAGCATCCAGCACTTGCACTGCATTTCGCGCTGACGGAGTATGAAACTGGCTTAAGAGCATACAAAGGGCATTTATGAGGCACCGAAGCATCACAACAATTTGCCGGTCTTCGGGCAATTTATTGGGAGTTGGCGCTGTGGACTTTAGCGTGGTGCGCTGTATTCTTTGATGTGACTGCGGCTCCGGCTGTGGCATCGGCTGTGGCATCGGCTGTGGCATCGGTTGTGGCTTGGGCTGTGGCTAGGGCTGTGGCTTCAACAGTGGTTTCAGCTGTGGCATCGGCTGTCGCTTCGGCTGTGGCTTCAGCTGTAGCGGTGGCTGTAGCTTTGGTAGTGCGGGCTAAGCTTTAGTATTGATCTTCTCTGGCACGACCGTTTATAGTGTCCCTGTGCATAGTGTCCCGCTCACACGCACTCAGTGCTCACTCTCTCCCTTTTTCCTTTTCCTATTCTCCTTTCCCCCACCCCCAGTGTAGGGTAGCAAACCGGATGCTCTTCAGGTTGACCTCCATGTCTTTCCTGTCCTTGCTTTCTCTCTCTCTCTCTCTTCTCTGGCACGACCTTGTTGTCAGAGTTAGACACGACTCCACCAGGCCTTTGGGTCAGAGGAAGATGAGTTGTCGAATGTGGCGCGCTTTTCAGATAGGCATCTACGTTTTTTTTTAAATCCGACGGTGTCGGGAAGGTCGCTTTATAACGGCTGCAACAGCTTCCCGACGAGACGAACGCTCTCTCGCCATCTGCTTCAAGATGTCCCTTTTCTTCTTCATTTTGAGGCAGTCTTTTGAGATAGCATCGCGGAACCCAAAGCATTTGGAGTATTTGAGAACCGTGGCTACACAAGACTCTGCAGCGTGGGGCTCTGCGCAGCGCGAGTAAACTCTCGTGTTCTCGTAGAGAGCGCTCACGTGTCCCAGCCTCGTGGATTTGCGGCATTGGAGCGCCATTTGGGTAAACGGTCGCACGGGATGTCTATTGTGGCCCACCTTGACGTGTGAGGGAGCAGAGTCGCTCCTGAAATTTACCTTCACACAGCGGGATTTGCCGAGTCGAGACACATAAGTTATGAGCTGGCTTCACTAGAATCGGCAAGTCAATGCTGGAGAAGGAGACGTCCACGTCTTAAATGACACCAGCAGCGCTGTCGCTGTCCAGAGGAGTATACGAGTGGCCTTTCATGCCGCCAAGTTCCGTAAGTTTGCTCCAAGTGCTCAGCGTGCTCTCATGTACAACATCAGTAGCCAAGACATTTTTTCGTGTGTTGACTCTAACGTCCGTGACTTGATTTGGCCTCACCGCTTCAAGGAGCACCGAGACAGACTGTCTGTTGAGACGCACGGGTTGTCGGTAGCGTCTTCTCGTACTAATTGAATCGTACTGTCTGCAGTATTCTGAGTTGGTCCTACAGTCAACGTGCTTAATGAATGGTAGGCCGTGGTGTTTATTCGGATCGCTTTGCGGCTCCTTACAAGCTGAAAGTCGTCATCTGAGAAGTTCTCACTGCTGACCGAGTAGACACTGGTATCACTGTGGTCAATGTCGCTCTGGAAGGCGGTGCGCTTCCTAGTCGCAGCCACCGCTGAAGTCGTAATCCCCAGCACAGGCGCGGGGACGACAACTTGCATCCGTGCAGCAACCCATGGCGGCTCCACCGAGATATACACAGAAGTCAGGCGAAAGCAGTTGAGCTAAATAAATAGTGTTCTGGCTCGTAGACACCTCGTCCCTCTATTATTCAAGGGTACAGTGGGGCTCGTAGTCTCAGCTGGGCGGTACCGATGAGTGCCCGCAGCAGTGGGCAGCTTTGTGCATGTTGAGCGAGTGGCGTGACGTGATGTGATATTACTGCGAGTGAAAACAACAACGTAGGCAGAGGCAAATCATTTGTAAAATACTAAAAGAAGCGCGAGCAAATTTCTGTCGAAAACCGCCTCACAATTATCCAAGAAAGACATTTACCATCGCAAACTCACCGGCTACAATTCGTAAATTGCAAAATGTGCCGTAAGGTAAATATTTACAAATAAATTCATAAATTTTCGTCAATTAGTTGAATATGCGTTTTGATTTCTCATGCAAATAATCTCTGCCTCTTTGAATAATCCAGCCCAAGGACTAGATTTATGTTATCTGCAACAGGCAATTTTTAAAAATTCTACAAACCTAAAAAATTATCCCCTCGTATACGTATATAGAGAACCGAGTACAAGTTGTATGGGAAGGTCGAAAATGCAATGAATTGGTGGAAATTCACCAAGGACTGAAGCAAGGATGTAGTCTGTCTCCATTGTTGTTCACGCTTTGTGTTAAGCACATAGAAAGGCGACTGGAAAACAGTGAATTAGGGTTTGATTTATCCTACACGCGAAATGGACAAATGGTGCAGCAGAAGGTCCCCGGACATGTATGCGAACGACATTGTGATGCTAGCGTATAATGCAAGAGATTTACAGACACTTGCGAATATGTGTGACAAATCTGCGACAAATCTAGGCTTTATGTTTCATCATCATCATCATCATCATCATCATCATCATCATCATCATCATCATCATCATCATCATCATCATCATCATCATCAGCCTGGTTACGCCCATTGTAGGGCAAAGGCCTCTCCCATACTTCTCCAACTGACCCGGTCATGTACTAATTGTGGCCATGTTGACCCTCCAAACTTCCTAATCTCATCGGCCCACCTAACTTTCTGTCGCCCCCTGCTACGCTTCCCTTCCCTCGGAATCCAGTCCGTAACCCTTAATGACCATCGGTTATCTTCCCTCCTCATTACATGTCCTGCCCATGCCCATTTCTTTTTCTTGATTTCAACTAAGATGTCATTAACGGGCGTTTGTTCCCTCACCCAATCTGCTCTTTTCTTATCCCTTAATGTTACACCTATCATTCTTCTTTCCATAGCTCGTTGCGTCGTCCTCAATTTAAGTAGAACCCTTTTCGTAAGCCTCCAGGTTTCTGCTCCGTACGTGAGTACTGGTAAGACACAAATGTTATAAACTTTTCTCTTGAGGGATAATGGCAACCTGCTGTTCATGATCTCAGAATGCCTGCCAAACGCACCCCAGCCCATTCTTATTCTTCTGATTATTTCACTCTCATGATCCGGATCAGCAGTCACTACCTGTCCTAAGTAGATGTATTCCCTTACCACTTCCAGTGCCTCGCTACCTATCGTAAACTGCTGTTCACTTCCGAGACTGTTAAACATTACTTTAGTTTTCTGCAGATTAATTTTTAGTCCCACCCTTCTGCTCTGCCTCTCCAGGTCAGTGAGCATGCATTGCAGTTGGTCCCCTGAGTTACTAAGCAAGGCAATATCATCAGCGAAGCGCAAGTTACTAAGGTATTCTCCATTTACTCTTATCCCCAATTCTTCCCAATCCAGGTCTCTGAATACCTCCTGTAAACATGCTGTGAATAGCATTGGAGAGATCGTATCTCCCTGCCTGACGCCTTTCTTTATAGGGATCTTGTTGCTTTCTTTATGGAGGACTACAGTGGCTGTGGAGCCGCTATAGATATCTCTCAGTATTTTTACGTACGGCTCGTCTACACCCTGATTCCGCAATGCCTCCATGACTGCTGAGGTTTCGACTGAATCAAACGCTTTCTCATAATCAATGAAAGCTATATATAATGGTTGGTTATATTCCGCACATTTTTCTATCACCTGATTGACGGTGTGAATATGATCTATTGTTGAGTAGCCTTTACGGAATCCTGCCTGGTCCTTTGGTTGACGGAAGTCTAAGGTGTTCCTGATTCTATTTGCAATTACCTTAGTAAATACTTTGTAGGCGACGGACAGTAAGCTGATCGGTCTATAATTTTTCAAGTCTTTGGCGTCCCCTTTCTTATGGATTAGGATTATGTTAGCGTTCTTCCAAGATTCCGGTATGCTCGAGGTCATGAGGCATTGTGTATACAGGGTGGCCAGTTTTTCTAGAACAATGTGCCCACCGTCCTTCAACAAATCTGCTGTTACCTGATCCTCCCCAGCTGCCTTCCCCCTTTGCATAGCTCCCAAGGCGTTCTTTACTTCTTCCGGCGTTACTTGTGGGATTTCAAGTTCCTCTAGACTATTCTCTCTCGCATTATAATCGTGGGTGTTACTGGTACTGTATAAATCTCTATAGAACTCCTCAGCCACTTGAACTATCTCATCCATATTAGTAATGATATTGCCGGATTTGTCTCTTAACGCATATATCTGATTCTTGCCAATTCCTAGTTTCTTCTTCTCGGCTTTTAGGCTTCCTCCGTTCCTGAGAGCTTGTTCAATTCTGTCCATATTATACTTCCTTATGTCAGCTGTCTTACACTTGTTGATTAACTTCGAAAGTTCTGCCAGTTATATTCTAGCTGTAGGGTTATAGGCTTTCATACATTGGCGTTTCTTGATCAGATCTTTCGTCTCCTGCGATAGCTTACTGGTATCCTGTCTAACAGAGTTACCGCCGACTTCTATTGCACACTCCTTAATGATGCCCACAAGATTGTCGTTCATTGCTTCAACACTAAGGTCCTCTTCCTGAGTTAAAGCCGAATACCTGTTCTGTAGCTTGATCTGGAATTCCTCTATTTTCCCTCTTACCGCTAACTCATTGATCGGCTTCTTATGTACCAGTTTCTTCCGTTCCCTCCTCAAGTCTAGGCTAATTGGAGTTCTTACCATCCTGTGGTCACTGCAGCGCACCTTACCGAGCACGTCCACATCTTGTATTATGCCAGGGTTAGCGCAGAGTATGAGGTCTATTTCATTTCTAGTCTCACCGTTCGGGCTCCTCCACGTCCACTTTCGGCTATCCCGCTTGCGGAAGAAGGTATTCATTATCCGCATATTATTCTGTTCCGCAAACTCTACTAATAACTCTCCCCTGCTATTCCTAGTGCCTATGCCGTATTCTCCCACTGCCTTGTCTCCAGCCTGCTTCTTGCCTACCTTGGCATTGAAATCGCCCATCAGTATAGTGTATTTTGTTTTCACTCTACCCATCGCCGATTCCACATCTTCATAGAATCTTTCGACTTCCTGGTCATCATGACTGGATGTAGGAGCGTAGACCTGTACAACCTTCATTTTGTACCTCTTATTAAGTTTCAGAACAAGACATGCCACCCTCTCGTTAATGCTATAGAGTTCCTGTATGTTACGAGCTATATTCTTATTAATCAGGAATCCGACTCCTAGTTCTCTCTGTCTCCGCTAAGCCCCGGTAGCACAGGACGTGCCCGCTTCTGAGCACTGTATATGCTTCTTTTGGCCTCCTAACTTCACTGAGCCCTATTATATCCCATTTGCTGTCCTCTAATTATTCCAATAGCACTGCTAGACTCGCCTCACTAGATAACGTTCTAGCGTTAAACGTTGCCAGGTTCATATTCCAATGGCGGCCTGTCCGGAGCCAGGGATTCTTAGCACCCTCTGCAGCGTCGCAGGTCTGACCGCCGCCGTGGTCAGTTGCTTCGCAGCTGCTGGGGACTGAGGGCCGGGGTTTGATTGTTGTGTTCATATAGGAGGTTGTGGCCAAGTACTGCACCAGGGTGGCCAATCCTGCACTGGTGACGGAGTGCGTTGCCGGTTCTGGTCACCGGGATCAGGCCACACTCCAGGCCTGTTTAAGCAATTTTATCAACACGCGGATTCTTTTTTTTTGTTTTAGTCCGGTGGAAAATTGCGCGGCACCGGGATTCGAACCACGGACCTCTTGCACGCGAGGCGGGTGTTCTACGTCTACGCCACCGCTGGCACACTCTCAGGCTTTATGTTTAGCGCAGAGAAATAGTGGCACACTCTCAGATAGTGGCACACTCTCAGGCTTTATGTTTAGCGCAGAGAAATAGTGGATTATGATATTTAATGAACAGACGAGTAATTACGTGGTGTCAAGAGCAAGTCATACCCATAGTAAAGCAACATAAATACCTCGGCGTATACATAACCGAAGAGAACACTTACTCAAGCACTGAACAAGATAATCTGAAAATAAAGAGGAAGCGGAATGCAGCAATAATGAACCATAGATCACTTTGGGGCCACAATAAACATGAGGTGGTGCGTGGAATCTGGAAAGGAGCCATGCTGCCGGTGCCAACGTTCGCAAATGCCATTCTTTGCTTCAAATCGGATATCCTGTGGGGGCTGAAAGTTAAAGATTGGTAGGCTGGTTGGCTTTGGGATCTCACGGTAAAATCAACAAATGAGGCAGTGCAGGGTGACATGGGTTAGGCCGCTTTTGAAGTCAGAGAAGCGCATTGCTGAAACTAGTCTTGAGGAAGGACTGAGGAACGTGGATGTAGCTTAAATGGGCGGCTAAAGTGTGCAAGTATCTGTACCTGAAAAGCGTAGACGACACATAGAATGGAGGAAGAGGTCAAAAAAGTTGGCCGTCAAGTACGGGGCAATTGAAAGTGCAAATAGACAACCAGGAGTCATCAGAAAGAAAGTGATAGAAACAGAGACAGCGAATTGGATGCAAGGAATGGAAACAAAGAAGACCGTGAAGATTTAAAAGAATGGGAAGGAAGACATTAGAAGAGAAAATCTGTACGATAAAAGAAAGGGCATTGCCTTGTTATTTGAAACTCGAGCTGGTTTCCTAAGGACAAAAACATACCGAAGCAAATATTTGCAACAAGATGAGGCATGTGTATGCTGCAGAAAGAATCCGGATACCACTCAGTACATCCTAATGGAATGCGAAGGGATCCACCTAGTGAGACTCGTAAGTAACGAACACCTTCTACAAGTAGAAGCGCTTGGATTTAAAGTAGACGGAAGCATCAACCGGTCAGCAGTCGAGAATAGCAAGGGAGCTTTAGAGCTATGGTGAAAAAAAAAGAAAGCAGGGAAGGCATCGATACAACCGGATCCGTTCCATACATAGGAAGTGATACAAGGTAGATAGAGAAGATTTAAGGAAGAAAAAAAAAAGCATACGGTGATGTATAGAAAAAAGCTAGAATGAAAAACATGTACAGCACACCTGATTAAATCAAGCAGGCTAGGTGACTATTTTTCACTGCCCCATATCAAAGGGGATCATCATCATCATCATCATCGTCGTCGTCGTCGTCATTTTTATCATCAAATTTGAGGTTATAAGCCCTATCAGTATTTATCCTGGAGCTCGCCCCGCAGCTTTCTTGAAGCTTTATGCCAAGAATACAAGCCATATAATGTTTTCGTTCGAATAAGGATAATTAAAGTGAATTGATAATTAGCAAAGCTTACTCATAAAATTGTACCCTGTATCGTGGCACGAAGCAGTAAGAATATCAGTATACTTGTTTCTCCAGTATAAAAGCTGAGTTTCTTCTCTCCGGTCTTATATCCGTAACATATATAGATCCATTATTCAGAGCGAAAAAAGGAAGACTTACAATAAATAGAAATGACAGCCACGCTTACTTTATAACAACCCGCCGCGGTTGCTTAGTGGCTATGGTGTTGGGCTGCTATAAGCACGAGGTCGCGGGATCGAATCCCGGCCGGGGCGGCCGCATTTCGATAGGGGGCAATATGCAAAAACACCCCTGTACTTAGATTTAGGTGCATGTTAAAGAACCCCAGGTGGTCCAAATTTCCGGAGTCCCCCACTACGGTGTGCCTCATAATCAGATCGTTGTTTTTGCGCGTAAAACCCCATAATTTAATCTTTACTTTATAACAATAATCTCCTGCATACGATGTCGTCATTCTTGATTCATTGCCATATTTTTTTCGCGATAACGCAGTAGGCTATCATTTGGTTTCAGAAATGCTTTATCAGCTCAATTTAATACTGCCCAATGATGCGCATCGCGCGTCAAGCTGGACGCTCATCATTGTGGCTATTTGTGCCTTGATTGAGACTTAGTAAAGTGTACAGCTTATCAGTGTGGGAGAATAAACGATGAGCCGACTGCTGTTATCCAGCTTGTCCGTTCGTTCTTGTAACCTGCTGCGCAGTATGTCGTGCAATATAATCAAAATTCTGCCCGTACAGCTATAGCCGTTCATGCGGCAGCAAGGTCCTCGACGGTATGGTTTTACTGCGGCGAAGACGTGCAGCAAACACAAGAGCGAATACATTAATTTCGTGAAAAGCTTTCGCTTTCCGCACAAATGGCGCATCGTAAAGTTGGGCAAATGGAAATGCTATGTGTGACGGCGAACTGGTGCAAAGAGCGCCTTGTAAGTTTTGTCAGCACTGCCAGGACGTGCGGCCCCGTATTAACAAAAACCTCTTCCGTTCGTACGCTCGAATTCTTCGTAAGAGGAAATTTCTGCCAATCCTGATACTGGACACATTATTCGGCAAGGCGGCTGATCGAAGGTAAAGAACACTTACGAACGAAAAGGTTTGGGAATTCAGCCCTGAGACCATATTCAGTAAAAGCTTTTCGTTCGCTGGCGCTATTTGCCAATGGCCGTCTGCCTTGGCTGATGGACGCCAGGTCAACGATTGAGAAGGGTTGCGGAATACATGCGACCGTAGAGAGCAAGAGAGTTAGAAAAAAAATAAAGGCCTTGATACGAGCGTTCGTCACGATGTTCGTTATAAATGCCAACGAGACGTGCAGATGCCCCTATAGCTTTCTGATAGCGTGATCGTTGACGTCAAGTGTGTGGTGCGACGCCATTGCAAGCATTTACATACGTGTGTTACTTATAAGCACGCATCGATCCCTAACAACTGTCTGAGACACAACTAAAGAATTGGGCACCACCTCCATCGGATTGTCACGATAATGAAGCCCATACGCTGTTCACGCGAGGGATGTTCTTAGAAGGCCTCTAGAAAAGTGGAGGGCGTTGGTCTGCAAAAACGACTAAGCCAAACGGACGCACTGTCACGCTCCCCTCATTCGGCTATAATGAAAGTTTAATATCGTATGTGTGCTGTGCGAATGGCTCTAATCTTTTTCTGTTTTTTTTTTTTGCGCTGCTTCTCCCACTTTAGCCACGACAACCAAATTAAGGGTATGCTTTGATCATCATATAACTTCTTTTTCTTTCTCTATGATATAACAGCATAGGCTCCGTCTTCAGCGCACCACGAATGCGAAAGTGTGTCCCACCGGTGCAGGTTCGCTTCACGGCGGAAGAGTCGACGCATGGGGCTGCCCGTTGGATCCTCATCTCAGACCTACAGTCGCGGCGCTTCTCGGACGAGACGGGCGAGTTCCTGCTGGAGCTGTCTTTGGCCAATGCCATGACGGTGTTCGAGACGGACATCCGGGTGCCTCCGCAGCTGCTCAATCACCACCACCACCATCACCACAGGGGCAGCGGCGCGGGACAGCACGTACGTGGATCTCTTGCGCGGCATTGTGATGACGTGCTGGCACCAGCGAGGTCGCGCTTGGCCCGAGTTCACGTTCGCCGCGATGCTTTCATGTTCGGGACATTTCGTAACGTGGCTGCTTGCGTGGCGCAGGCGCGCGTGCTACCACGCTTTTTGCGTCAAGGCATTCTACGACGCTTTTTGACCGCCACTTGTAGGCGAGTCTGTTCGGTCCGCATAGTTCTTGTCGCAGTGCAGCCTAAGGTAGTGCTCAACTAAGGACGCGCTGCTTAGATTGTACCACATTTGCTTCTTCATATTTAGCACACAGCATCACATTTTCTTAAACTCAACAGAATATTTATTAAATATTTGTTTTTACATGAACAGAAGGTATAAGCGTTCAAGACAAGAAAACGGTCAAGCTTTGAATAACACACTTCGCATTACAGGAGCTACGTACGATTTACTGGAACTTTTAATTATAAAATCCCGAAGCGAAGTCGAGCAGACAATAAAAAATCCGATCGCTAATATTTCAAACATGTGCCTTATTAAATAAGCAGACTTCTTCCGAGACTTTAAATACCAGAACTACATTTTCCAGCTCCGAAAAAAATATAATTGAGCATTATTTGGATAATTCACCTTGATGTCATCTGTAACGTGTGTGCTCCATTCCTTTTACTGTAACCTTTTTGTCTTAACGTCTTTTCTCTTGCGTTTGTCAGGTGGCCGCGGTGGGTACTCTTCATATAATGGTCGGATTTGTTCTGTGTATTATTACTTTGTAGTTGGTTTTGTTTTGCTCTGCATATATTTTGGCTGCATTTTAGTAACTCTATCTGCGAAATTTTTTACTCCGCTGCAATGCTTTGTCTTTCCTGTTGTCACCCAGACCGTGAATCGAGTACTTTTAAAGATACGATCTTCGTCAGGCATTTGAATTGCCTTTAGCCGTAGTACCCGCACTCGTGTGCATGTCTCGAGTGTTCTAAAAAAATAAATAAGCTAAAGCAAGTTGCAAAACTATGTTTATTGTATTTCAGCCGACGAGGCATGTTGATATGCTTGAAGTCACTTTTGCGGCTGCTGGAATAGATGCATGATCAGCACCCTGATGGCAATACACGAAAATTTAGCAGAACTTGGACTGCTGGTATCAGTTGAATATAATGTAACGCAGCACGAAAGACAGACAACAAGGACACTAGGCCACAAAACACGTATTTGCCTTGCCTTATTCTTGTGACCCGTTGTTCATGATGGCAGTATATGATGTTCATGATGGCATGATGGCAGTATAGCACGTAGCAAAAAAATCGTCGTATCTATCCGTGTCTGGCGTCAGAAGAAACTTTCAACGAACCACGCATGAGGTTGTGTGGTTTCTGATCTCGTAATTGTTGAATCTTGTTCTGCCACACGAAGTTGTTTTCTGTGTATTATTATTATTATTATTATTATTATTATTATTATTATTATTATTATTATTTTCCGCAAAAACACTTTCAGCCGACACCGGGCCTAACATAATGTGCAGAGTACCTTCATGAGGCAGTGAAAAATAATTCGTGCACATTAGTTTAATAATTATCAATCCTAATCTCTCTTTTGCTTAGCGACTGCTGCTTCCAATAAAGAATTATAATCCGGCATCTTCCATCTTCCTGCCACATGAAAACACGGCCATGATAATCACATAGCAAAATAAGTACAAAAGTATTTGACATCAGCAGTTCATTTTGTAACTATCAATGAAAAGGAATTGTTAGCGGTCTTTACTACGTCCAACTTCTACTCCTACGAAGAATTTGCTTGAAGTTATTTATTCCGTGTAACTGATAAGTTATGTGTTTCAGTTTCCAAGTGAGCCGACGTTACCGTTTTCGGACTCGCCTGGGGTAACATTGGTATCTAGAAAAGCTGTCATTTTAAACGCTGTTGGTATTTTCTTGACGAGATTGCAAACAGATATTAATCAAAAACTGAAATATAAATGTGACGCCTTTATACGTATGTCCTTGAATAATTTTTTTGAAGAATAAATGTAATGAAATAAAACGTGGAACGGCGGGAAGAAACAAAGAAAGAAACGTTGTCGACACAGAGAAAATGATATTAGTGGAGCAAGTACATGTTTCACGCTGTCGGACACACACACACACACACACACACACACACACACACACACACACACACACACACACACACACACACACACACACACACACACACACACACACACACACACACACACACACACACACACACACACACACACACACACACACACACACACACACACACACACACACACACACACACACACACACACACACACACACACACACACACACACACACACACACACACACACACACACACACACACACACACACACACACACACACACACACACACACACACACACACACACACACACACACACACACACACACACACACACACACACACACACACACACACACACACACACACACACACACACACACACACACACACACACACACACACACACACACACACACACACACACACACACACACACACACACACACACACACACACACACACACACACACACACACACACACACACACACACACACACACACACACACACACACACACACACACACACACACACACACACACACACACACACACACACACACACACACACACACACACACACACACACACACACACACACACACACACACACACACACACACACACACACACACACACACACACACACACACACACACACACACACACACACACACACACACACACACACACACACACACACACACACACACACACACACACACACACACACACACACACACACACACACACACACACACACACACACACACACACACACACACACACACACACACACACACACACACACACACACACACACACACACACACACACACACACACACACACACACACACACACACACACACACACACACACACACACACACACACACACACACACACACACACACACACGCGCGCGCGCGCGCGCGCGCGCACGCACACGCACGCACGCACGCACGCACGGTATACGGCGGTCGACAGGGACGCGGGACAAAGTGTGGGCAACGAGAAGGCGAAGCGCCGCTGACAGTCGACAGCAGCGCGGCAGCTGCGCCAAGCGCTCGCTTCGGGAGGGGCATCTTCGCGCCCTTCTCTCGGCACGTCGTCACAAGCCGCTACTGTTTGAAGCAAGTTGCTGCTACATGACGTGCGCACGCTTTGGCTCTCGCTGCTGCAGAAAGACTGGGGCCCCGTCGGTTCGGCGCCCGGCACGCCAACGGGATCCGGAGGAGCACAGACCCCAAGAATCGAGTCGTCCTACTTTTGCTTCGGAGGTTTCGACTGGAACATCGCGTTGCTGCCGGATGGTTCCCCCGAGGATGGCGACAATGGCCGGCCCCGGGTGCTCCTCATCAGGCACACAGGTCGGCTTCTTCGCGATGCATGAACTCCGCCTCAGGGCCCTGCAGTTACCCGATTGTTTGTTTATCCTAACTCCCACGAGCTCGGGGATGCCGAGGTCTCTTGATTTCCCCCCTACCTGTATGTATCTATGCCAGAGGAGCGGAAGGCTAACAAAAAAGGCCGAGGACACCTAAGCACTTCTAATAAGTGGTGCATGCGAAATTGAGCGTGACTGAAAGATCTTTCAAGTTACGAACTCCTCGCGCGCCAGCTAGCGCGTTGAGAAGCTCGCCCAACGCCTCCTCGAAAGCACAAGGCCGGTGCATTTCGATCTGTCACGTCATGCTACCTTGTCCGACTGCCATAGAACTTAAGGGGGGAGCTCGCGAGTGAGCCTCGGTGAGTTTGACGTCACCACTTTCGTAAGGCCGTGCTTGGCAATGGAAATTTCGGTCCAAGTAGCATGATGTCATCAAGCAGAATGCACAAGCCTGCTCTAGGAGGCGCTAGTTTAGCCCAGTGGGCGACACACTCGCCTTCTGAGCGTGGGGGATTAGGGTTGAAATTCACTACCGCCAACGTTTTTCCTTTCGAAATTACTGTTTTTTTAATACATTATTTTCTTTATAGCGATTACCGAGGCGGAGTTACAACGCAGGCGAGAGCTTGCTCGGTTAAGGAATGCGCGGATAACACAGGCTGCCGAGAGCGAAGGCGACGTGCGTCCCGGCGATGCCCTCTCCCCTCACGAAACGCGAGCAAATGTTGCCTTTGCCCCGCTCTGCTCCGTCGAGGAGCGCACGTCATGTGGCGTCGCAGCCAGTGGGAATTTAGGGGCCGTTTCGCTGCTACAGACGCCGGATTTTTCGTTCCATGCGGGTGCAGCTTGCTTTACAATTTTTTTTTTTTTACCGGGAGAGTGCTTATTGTCTGTTTTCATTTTAGAAGGAGATATGTACTTGGAGCCTTCGAGCGCCTCGAGTGGTGATATTGCGTGTACTCGCGGGCTTCTTTCACGCTCGGAAAAGCATTTTTATGTAGCACGTATTGAGGAACAGAACGTTGTATCGGAAGTTTTTTATGTTGCTATACAACTTTCTCATTGATACTTTTCCTATAATTAGAATATTTGAAAAGTTGATTAATTAATTACTGTGGAATTAAGCGGGATGTAGAATATAATCTGAATAGCTCCAAGTGACGGCAAACCACATTCCCTTGAGTCTGTCCACCTACGTGGCATTTGCATATCTTAAGTATTGGTGCATAATAGTTAAGACACCCTGTATACAGGGTGTTTCACGTAACCTGAACCGTATCATATCAAAAAGATATGCAGTAAACACCAACTAGGCCGAACTGAAGTTCTTCTGAGCCAGGGATTTTAAAAAAGTGGTTAACCGGAACTCAATGAAACCAAAGACATATGGTTTGCCGTCATGTGGCGCTTCTTGGGGTATTTTTAATTGCGCTTAATTAGTTCATGAACTAACATCAATTATGCAATTTATTTAATATTCACTTTAGAGATAAGTGCGTTTCATTACGTTGTAAAGGGCATTCGAAAACGCCCGATCCAATTTTTTGTTGCCACGTGCTGTGTAGTCATATTTTTTTTTTTCGACGTTTAAAGAATGCCCGCGAAATATGAGGTAAAACCATGTGACTGCGCTCATGCGCTACCGTATTGCAGCGCTCTCAACCGCGCTTCGTGCGAAAGAACCGTGCGCGCGGACCGTGGCGAAGTGAGCGGCAGTGACTCTAGACGTCGGCTTCATAGTGCGTCAGCATCTTTGGCGGTGGCACGCGGAAATGAAGCGCCGTTCGTCTCTGATACGCGATAGGCTCGACGCACGATTGAGTGCGCTGCAATAGCGCACAAGCATAGTCACGTCGTTTTATTTAATATTTTGCGGGCTTTCTTTAAACGCTCAAAAAAAAAGAAAAGGACACCACGAAGCATGTACGCTGCCACAAAATATTGGATCGGTCGTTTTGAAATGCCCTCTGTATCGTAGCGTCTAGGAAGCCAAACATGCTGTGCCGTGGCAGTGGGGGAAAAACTACTGATTTATTGCACACGTGTACGTATATAGGATTTAGAAAGGGGTGTGTCTTTTTATCAATAACAGATAAGTTATTTGAGTAGAATCCTGAACACATGGTGCATGCGTTTTGACATACGATGCGCTTGCGCGGAACACGTGTGGCGCTCGGCGCCCAAGATACGATACACCCTCTACACGGTAACGAAACGGACATGGCCCTAAATGGAACGTTAAAAATTTTGGATAATTGATCTTATTTAATTAACTACTTAAGCGTAATATAAGTATATCCTAAAGAGCTCCACATGACGGCAAACCATATGTCTTTGGCTTCATTCAGTTGCGGTCAACCACTCTTTAAATCCGTGGTTGAAGTTACGTGAAAAGCCCTGTATAAATATATACGTGCCCACATTTCCTATTTCAGACGGTTGTTTGCGTGTTCGTCGCATATGCATGGTCCGTATTGTTATTGTCTCTAAATTCTGATATGAAGTCATCGGGCGCATGCTTCAGTAGGCGGAATTAAGAATTTTCCTCGTGCAAGCCAGTGAGTTGAGACGCGCTTGGCGCATTTTATTGCGATATCAATTACATGAACAGCGCACGCAATTTTTCGCCGTCGTCAATTATTGCATATAGAAATAATGATTTCTTTAGTTTTAATACTTTTCTTTTTCTAAGCACATTACTCACGTTAACTTTACGATTTCTCTTTTGCGTCAGAATCGGAATGCCAGTTCGCGAAAGATGTCTAGGAGTGTTCGTGACCCGATCGCAGAGACTGGACCACAGATGAAGCTGCATTCTAAGACCTCAGGGTGGGCATCTTTGCTTGCTGGAATGAACTGTAGTGCAGCCTATGCAGACCATGCAGACATTGCCGGCGTGTGCCATCGTTTTTCCCCACGTAGCAGCCATGACAGAGTGGCTATAATAGTACCTGCCGGTGCGGGCTTTCTGCAGCGAAGCACCACGTCTCTGACGTCCCACATTCACGCCCCCGCGTGTTGTCAGAACGCCGGCCGAAGAGCTCCAGAGAAACGCTAATCGCACTGAAGTAAGGCTGGAACGCATACGCGCAAGGCCCACTGCGCTGGTCCAGATGCAGGAAGAATGTACTGCTTCGTGTGCGGCACACGGTGCAGCTCAACGGCGGAGGCGACCGGACGTGGCTCTGAGGGAACTGCAGGATGCCAAGGATAACCGGCAGCGTTGAAAAAATCCTACAGTTCAAAAGTGCGAAGAGGACGCACACATCGTGACCGCGGGAGCATGTCGCATTACGGGAACGTGAGGTCGACACAAGGTGACAACGCCGACAAGACTCGGTAGTCCTAACCGATGCTGCTCGCTGGCGTCGAGTTCCCTCAGTTCACGTTTCTAAAAACGCCACACCACGCGTGTTTACTTAGCTTTATGCTTACTGCAATTCATGCTGCCAGTATAGCCACGGGCCTTACACTTCGTGTGATGTCCTAACATGTTGCTATCGCATTGATTGCTTCACCCTTATGTCGAAACTGTAATTTGTTAAACCAATAACTGAATAAAATTGTCCAGTCACCCGTGTTCGAACAAAGAACCTTTAGTACAGAAGGCCGATACAACCATTACGCCATTGATGCTTTTCCCTCACAACGGCGTGCTTCATAACCACATCGTAGTTTTTGGCATGTAAAACCCAGAAAATAATTGAAGATGTAATGAACACGTTACCATGCGTGAAAACATGGACCGGTCCCGAAGATAGCTCAGTCTAAAATTGTAGGCCGATCTCGAAGTGCAGTCAAAAAGTTATAGAGTTCGACACTCATCCTACTCCCCTCACACGAGGGGCGACGCGATTGATTGCGGTGCGTAGTGACTGGGTCCCTATCTCACCCCCGATTCGCTCAGGAATATTTTTTTCATCGGCTTCACCTGGAGGTTGTATCGCCTCGATCTTTATCGCTTTGCGAAGGCGCAAACTCAGCGAGCCCTTTTCAGTGCGCCCGAACGCCCGAAGTGTAGTCGTGTGCAACCGGCCTGTCCAGCTATTATAGTGCAGAGTGCATTCTGGTCGAGCGGCTCCGGCGTGAGATAGGACATGTTCTATGCCCCCGCTAGTGGCGCCAGAGCCCGCCTGCACGCCACGCTCTATGCGCCGTGACGTTATAATGTCGAGGGTCCACTTTTCGACTGCGTGTCGTAACTGCGCCGACCGTGGCCGTGCGCGTAACGCTGGACCATGTCTGTGCCTTTAGGCGCGTGCGGCTTATCGGCGTCCTGACTGCGGAGTTGGTTAGTGTCAACTGACGACGCTTAAGTACTCAGCCTCGAGACCAGCTGATGTGCTCTCTGTCATTTAACATTCATGGTTTGTTTATTTTTGACGTGGTGATCGTTGCCACGATGGCGTGAATGCCAACTTCGCTGCCTGTTCAGCGCCCGGCTAGGGAATAAACGAAACTTTAAATTACCGAGTTCAGCTTCTCCATAGAAGTAATCGGTGCGAGTTGCAACAGAGAATGCACTTTTTCTTTTTTTCTTTCTTTATTTGCTTTTACATTGCAGCTGCAACTCTTCTTGAAAAATATTGGCAAACAGCGTTTCTGAAAGCGTATTTCTGGCTGCCGCGAAGTTTGCCCACATTTCCTGTTGTTTCAGGCGGGTGTTTGCGTGTGTGTTGCGTATACCTTGTCCACATTGTTATCTGTGACTCTGAATTCTCATATTAAAGTCATCGGATATGCTTTTGCGCCACTGGCAAAGTGAACCGCCATGGTGGCGCAGTGGCTATAACGCTCAGTAAAGTGGAAAGTTGGGCTAGTTGGTGAGTGATCATCATACCTTGCTGGTGAAGCAGCGCACTGACACGGACACAGTGAAGACAGACAGGAAAAGACGACACTCGCTGCACTCGCAACTACCCTATTTCAGAACACATACTTCATATTTATATACCTGCGCACCCTCAGGCGTCAAAGAAAGTCAAGGATCATTTGCCCGCGCATACTCGGGCGTCAAAGATATGGCACCTATCTATCATGGTGTGCAATCCTATCGTAATTTGTTGCAACCCTAGCAACCTTTTTTATTACACAATTTTTTTCTTCTTTTTAGTGAAGTTCCAAAAAGGCAACCTCACCATGGCTTAGATGTACAGATGGCTGACTGATACAACCCTCTCCCCTCTTGTGAATATGAAAGGCTTCGATTATTTCCCTGGTTAGCTGATCCTTATGGTGCGATAAAACTGTGGTATCATTGTAAAGCGGCCAGCACCCATGTTGTGAGCAGTGCTCCTTAATGTGGCGGCTTATCGCTGCGCTGCTTAGCACGAGGTTGCGGGTTCAAATCGAGGCAGCTGTATTTCGCTCGCTTACTTAGATTTAGGTGCACGTTAGCGCACACCAGGTGGTCAAAAGGAATCTAGAGCTCTCCACATAATTACAGTTTTAAACCACGTGAATGGATCAATCAGTCACTGCAAAAATTATGAAAAAAGCTTCCATTTTTCTTTCTGCGTACCTCGCTTCACTGCACGATTCGCAACTGACAGGAGAAATAGCGCTTTGGGTGAGAATAACAGCGAATACGTTTTGTTCGTTCTTCTTTTTTTATCTTTTGTTCTGAATGCATATTTGCTGACTTTTTGAGTATTCGACGGATCTATAGCACGTACCTATAGCAAAACTCTTTTCTGAATCTTCTGTTTTACTGATGGGGCCACTTTCTCTTGATCAATGACTTTTTCAGGCTTGCAGCGCGACTCAGAAAGAACAAAAAGGAAGGTGGAAGGGGTAATGAAAGGGAACGGAGAAAAGAGTGAGCGCAAGGATTAATTGACTGATAGGACCCTTTATTCAGGGAATGAATAACTCTGTACTTATTAATTTCCCCTTTGGAAACTTGGCACCGAAGGGACACTGAAAACCGTTCTTTAGGACACAACTGGTACATAGAAGAGAGCGTTTTACAAAACTTAAATTTCAAACCTTCATTGTACTGCTGCAGTACTTCAAATGAGCAGAAATGCTGCTGTAGGTGTGCATCAACTTATCCCGAAAATATCGCAGGTCTGATGGGAGGAGTGATGTGTCCGAATCAAAATTTATTTCGATCCGCTATTATTTAGCTTCCGACAGGATTAGGCGGTGGATCTCCTTCTCAATTCAGGACTTAACACGAAGAATCTAATTTTTATTATATACTTATTTAAAGTGGGGATTATGTGTGTTTCCTTCCATTTGTTGAAGGAAAGGTATGTATTTGGTAATATTGTGCACGACGCCTGCTGAAGCGTGATGCTACGATTCGTGAAATTTAAAAGTACCGTTCGTGGATACAATATTTTTTGCAACTATTCCTTTTTTATATGAAGCTTTCTTCCATATCTTGTTTGATATGCTTCAGCGTTCTTTGGAAATCCCTTAGCAGGGAGTACTCGCGCACGGCAACGTGTGTAAATATCCATCACCGCCCGTAAAAGCGCGAGAGAGAGATAGATAGCAAAGAGAGGAAAGGCAGGGAGGTCAACCAGACGAGCGTCCGGTTTGCTACCGTAGATTGGGGAAGGGAAAGGGGGGACAGAAAGAGGAAAGCGGGATAGAGGGAACACTGTCTGTGCACGCAGCAAAGTGCTTGGAAATCAGTTAAGTCAAAGGAAGTGCTCCGCCGATACTATGCTCGGAACCAGCTATGAACCACCAAGATTGACGGCAGCCTAACGTAAAAGCGGTTTTGTAGCTATGCCTGCCGGGTGAGACATTGTACTAAATCAACCATTTGGCGATACCTTACAGTTGAAAGAATTGAAATAATTTACAGGTAAATGTGTTCGTCTCACTGCAGTTAGGTTAGCCAGATAGAAATAGGCAATTGCAAGTTGTGGCACTGATCGTTTAGTCAGCTCGTCAAATCTATTAACTCGTAGACATTTCAGCTGGGACTTGTTGCAGCGCCCGAGCAAGTTTTAAGCTCGGACCTCCTAACGGAGGTCGTAAACGAGGTTTATCTATATATTAGGAGCCACGTTGCCGTTCATCATGCCCCAAATTACCGCAAAGTAAGCTCACGGATCCGGAGACGGCGCCGGTCTTGTGTCACAAGGATTCTGCTTTCATGATTCGGAGTGGAAAGCAAGTTGACTTTCGAATCTGGCTGAAGCAATAAATTAAATAAAAAGGGCCACATGAACGTGGTCTTGTTTCATGTTTTTCTTTCTTTTCACGAGGTAGGTGGGGAAGAGGGGAATGGAGGGGCAATCAGATTTCCGTCTTTCCAAGGGTACTGCGGCGAGATTAACTCGTTTAAGGCAACGGGAAACGCAGCGCTCGTTCGGGCAGCCGAGACGACATTTTGGTTTAGCTTGCCAGCGACCAAGGCTGAGCTGCAATCAGCTTCGACCCGCTGCTACACGAAACCGCAAGTGTGTCATTAGCACGCCGCCCCCTTACATCACAACTAGGGCATGTCTCGCGGCTTCGCCCACTTGGTTTTGAAATGGGGTCGATTGGACGGCACAACTCAGTGTGATTACACAGGACCGCATGCTCATGTTAGACTTAAAAGCAACACACACACACACACACACACACACACACACACACACACACACACACACACACACACACACACACACACACACACGCACACGCACACGCACACACGCACACACACACACACACACGCGCGCGCGCTGCTATGGTTTTGTTGGTGGTTAGCGGAAACCTGTAGGCATAGTCACGTCAGGTAAAGCGCACAGCAGCCGAGCAGACCCAGCCAAACGCAACCGCGAGCTGCAGCGCCGAGGTGTTCGTTCTCTTGCTCGAGCTCTTCAGCTTAACAATGGTCCCGGGAGAGAAAAGGAGCCATTCTGTCGACTTATGGTGAAGGTACGTTGAAGGGATCGTAATAGAGTTTGAGACGGCTGACGTGTACGGTGTCGCGACGGCGACGGCGCATGTCGTCAGATGGCGTAAGAGGCTCGATCACGCAGTTCACTGGAGACGAAAGGTCTACGATGTGGTAGCGCCCATGATATTGAGCCAGAAGCTTCGATGAACGACCCGGGACGTGGGGTGGAATCCGCAGCTAAACGAGGGAGCCGGTACGGAATGTTGTATGGTTAAACCATTGTCGTCTCTATTCTCTAGGTGTGCGTGATCTTCTGTTGTCAAAATGCGAGCAAGTTGCCTGCACTCTTCTGCATACTTGGTGAGTTCTGAAATGGGCCGGCATTCGGAGGCGTCGGGTAGGTATGGTAGTACAGCGTCTAGCGTGCACAACGGTTCTCCTCCATACAACAGAAAGAATGGTGAGAAGCCAGTAGTCGCTTGCCTTGCGGTGTTTTAAGCATACCTTACAAAAGGGATAACCATTTCCCAGTTGGAATGGTTGGACGCGACGTACGTGGCAAGCATTTCACCAAGAGTGTGGTTAAAGTGCTCAGTTAACCCGTTAGTTTGTGGGTGTTATGCCGTCGACTTGCGGTGAATTATGTGACGCTCGGTAAGAAGGGTTTCGACTACTTCGAACAGAAACACACGCCATCTGTCACTGAGAAGTTCGCGAGGCGCACCATGTCGAAGCACGAAATTGCGTAGGACGAAGAAAGCAACCTCACGTGCTGTAGCGGCAGGAATTCGAGCTGCTGTCTCAGCATAGCGGATGAGGTGGTCGACGCCAACGATGATCCATCTGTTCCCAGAGATGGTGGACGGGAGTAGGCAGTCAAAGTCGATGCCGACGCGGTCTACAGGACGCTTTGGTCGAGGTAGAGGTTGGAGTGCGCCGGTCGAACGTTGGGGAGGCGCTTTGCGTTGCTGGTAAAGGGTGCAACCACGAATGTACTCCTATTTGCGAACGAAGGTGCACATTCCGCACCAGTAAAAGCGCTGGCGCAACCTCGTACATGTGTTCAACGGGACGGCATGAGCACTCTGTGGGTCGGCGTGAAAACCAGCACAGATGTCGGAACGCATGTGACGCGATACGGTCAGGAGCTACTTTCGACCGTCAGGCATATGGCTGCGGCGGTAGATCAGGTTTTCGCGTTTAACAAAATGAGCGGCTTCAAGGCGGAGCGTGTGGGAAGACGGGGCGGGGCGGCAGATGCGCCGATAAGTTAATGATGCTAACAATCCATGAATCCTTGCGCTGCTCCTACGGCATAGAATTGAAGTCGAGTGCTGAGACTGATGAAGCATCAAGTGGTAGCGGACACCGACAAAGGGCATCCGCGTCAGTGTGCTTCCGGCCAGATCTGTACACCACTTGTAGGTATGTCTTGCTCTTGCAGCCGAAGTGCCCAGCGGCCAAGGCGGCCATAGGAATCCTTTAGGGATGACAACTAGCAGAGAGTGAGATGGTCCGTGATGACGTAGAAAGGATGGCCGTAGAGGTAGGGTCGGAACTTCGCGAGAGCCCACACGATGGCCAGACACCCTTTTTCGGTGACAGCATGCTTGGTCTCTGTCTTTGTGAGTGTGCGACTCACGTAGGAGACAAATTCGGCATAGCCGGGCTTGCGTTGCGCGACTACTGCCCCAAGGCTGACACCACTGGCATCTGTATGTAATTCCGTAGGAGCCTGTGGATCGTAGTGACGGAGTATTCGAGGAGATGTTAACAGGTGGCGGAGGGTCTGGAAGGCGACATCACATTCAGGGGACCAATTGGAGGTGTGGGTGCCAGCGCTTAGAAGCTTCGTCAAAGCTGCAATGATGGTGGCGAAATTGCACACAAAGCGACGGAAGTAGGAACAGAGCCCGATAAATCCCCGAAGGGTCTTCAGTGACGTCGGCTTCGGGAAGTCGGCGACAGCGTGGAGATTCGAGGGGTCGCGGAGGGCACCGCCTCTGGTTACAACGTGGCCCAAGATAGCTAATTTATGGGCAGCAAAGTGACACTTCTTGATGTTCAGCTAGATACCAGCAGTCTTGAGGATGTCAGAGCTGGGAAGAGACAGGTGAGATGAGTCGAAAAATTCGGAGAAAATATGATGATGTCATCCAGATAGGTTATGCAGACGTTCCACATTAAGCCACGAAGTGTACTGTCCATCAAGTGCGCAAGAGTGGCAGATGCATTGCAGAGGCCAAACGGCATGACGGTAAATTCATATGACCCGTCAGGCGTCACGAATGCAGTCTTAGGGCAATCACCTAGTCACAGGAACTTGTCAGTAGCCAGGCAGCAGATCTGACGACGAAAAGTATTCAGAATCGAGGGCATCATCAATACGTGGTAAGAGACAGACGTCCTTCTGTGAAATTTTGTTGAGATGATGGTAATCACCACAGAATCGAAACCGAGCTATCTTTACTTTCGCACGAGCACAATTGGGGATGACCACGAACTATGGGACGGCTGAATGACGCCACGTTCAAGCGTGTCCCCCATCTGGTCGCTGATAAGCCGTCGTTCGGCTCCTGAGACACAATACTGGCGTTGCCGTACTGGAAGTTGTGATCCAGTGCCGATATTGTGTGTGACAGTGCCACTACGGCCCAAGGTCTGCGCGGTACAATCGAAGGAAGTGCGGAACTGGTCAGTATTAGATTCGTCGGACGGTCCTACCGCTGTCGACCAGATGTAGGAGTCGTCGGACTATCTCGCCGCTGCCACCATTTGAAGGAGATGAAGGTCGTAGACAGGAACTCGGTGAACAGGATTTATTTACATATTAACAGTTTAAGCAAGATACATTGGCAGACTAGCGCGACTCCCATATGGAGCCCGCAAAACTAACATACAGCAAACAGTTTACGAGCACACAGCTCACTAGTTCATTTCTAGCATGACAAGGAGCACTCAGCTCCCGACAACGATCACGACACGAGCACACCCTAGCAGCCGGCAAACGCTGCTTATAAGCTCTCCGCTTGACGTCATAGTTCGACGTCATCGTTCGGACGTGGACGGAGCACGAATGGTCGGGAAGGATCGTCCAAGCATTGTAAACTTGCCGCCGCCCCACACTATCGTTTACGCCCACACACACGCAAACACACAGGTGCGAACCCATACACACAAAGGCTCCGGAGTCGACGACCGAGGGCTTCGTAGAACCGTGCTCCGTCTCGGGTGGTGCGGCCAAGTACCAATTTCCTGAGTTGATCGCGCGCCACGTGGCTGCCGGTCATCCGCAGTTCTCGGTACCGCCCAGCTTTCAGTGCCGACGTCAGAGGGCTTCGTAGAACTGCTCCGTCTCGGGTGGTGCGGCCAAGTACCAATTTCCGGAGTTGATCGCGCGCCACGTGGCTGCCTGCCGACCGCAGCTCTCGGAAGGGCGCTTCGACTGGTGGGCTTGGAACACGTGCAGCGGGCTGAAAGCTGGCACGTTGCCACCCCGTATGGCCATTCTTAACATCAGGTAGAGAAAGAAGCTGCTCGCGGTGTTCTGTGGAAAGGTGGGCGTCAATGCAACAAGTAAAGACTTAGGCAGCAACTGGTGGGCAGTCGGACAGTTACGTAATGCCGTTGAGCGGATGGCAGTAGAGGAATCAGGAACTTCCAGTGACTGAAGAAGGGCAGTCACATCGATACAACCGAGAGACTCGCCTCGAAGGAGAGTGAGTGGGTAGGCAAAGTGATTGTGTGCACTAGCATCGTTGTGGCACCAGAGGTTACGTCGAGAACGGCAAATGGAAGCGACAGATGTGTGCGCTTAATAAACAGTGATGACGGCGTGAATAGAGCAGGAGTTTCGGGCGTAGTGGACACGACAAAGCGACGAGCACCTTGCTTTCTGTAGGGACATCGGTATCGGCGTCGACAACAATATTAGATGACTGGGTGCCTTTAGAGGGTTAATAACACGAAGTCCACTTCTTATCAGAAATTTACAGTGGGCAAGATAATATACACTAAGGCTGAAGTTACGCATCATCGGGTGAAATCAGGTCTAATAAATGACGCATATTAGACTTCTGTACCCATTTATGTGCTTTTTGTGGAAAGGGCTTATGACATCGGTACGAAGAAACACTGCTGCAGCTAATACCATCAAGAAAGCGCGGACAGCCGTGAGGTCTGGTGTCAAGCGCGTATTTTGTGCGGTGGCTGTCAGTGCCTTCATAACGGAACGAAACAAAGTTCTCCACACTCGGCCTCACATCCGACGCCGCAATTACACGCGCGTGCGCTGCTTGCCGAGGCGTTTTTCCAGCTGCGTTCGAGGTGAGCTACAATGGCTGCGGCAGCAATTTCAGCGCTCGCATTCGCGCGAAAGACGCCGCTGACGCCCCGGTTTTTATTCATCCGCAGGAGCTGAATGTTCTGCCGGCCCTAGAGAAAATGACACTGCTATTTGGACGTAGAGGCATCTTGCGTGAAATGCTTAGGCATATATGACGACATTTGGACGTTACTTACACAGTCGCAGCGCAATGATTATGTTTGTGGAAGTTGAAATCGTTCCCGAAACGGTTTTCCTTTTCTTTTTGCTTGCGCCGTAGACTTTCCGGATGACTTTACTTATCTCATTTATCCTGTATCACGGACCTTGCTTGGCAAGCATTTTTTTCTTTTAATCGCGTCTACTAAGATCCGTATTCACAAGAAAAAGACAGGAAACATACGGCATGCACCCATCGCTGTCTCACCCTCTTTGTGTTTTTAGCGATGATACAGGGGAAAACATTGTAGAACGTCATCTAAGTAATGGAATACGATGGGTTATTTACTTCTGGGCCGCCAGCTGTCGTTTCTGACCTTTTATCGAGTTCTGTACAGTTCCCTGTGCAAAAAGCACTATTAATTAAGGCAAGCAGCTCTTTGATGAGGCAGCATTGGAATTACATCGAATTTTATGCACACGAGTAGCTTCAGTTGTTTCTATAAGTGTACGTTGTTTACTCGACACCCTCCGTTTATTTTGGTAGCCTGAGTGCTGTCGTCATTTACAGCACTTATTTAGCTGATGGCGGCGATGACCATAAGTAAAGGAAGAAAGACAGAAAAAAAAAAGAAGTAGAAAACTGTGTCGTTTCTTTCACGCGAACGCTTTGTTTCCAAGACAGCCAGCTGGCGCCCTTTATTTGAAAAGCTCTTCAAAGTTCAGTTCATCCCTAGTAATGGAGACGGGGTTCATGGGGCATTTTCGAGGTGCTTGAGCGCGTATTTTTTTTTTTTTTTTACCGCGCCTGTAGGGCCTACCTCAAGTGCTCCTCCGAGGCCTTGAGCGGCTTTAAGCTTCTCTTCGTCAGCGTGCGCCACCATTTTGTTTGTGTTCGCTCTTCACGTGAAGCATTGGTAAACAAATTTGGCTCTCCGCAGTGGCATGAGATTCGTTGTTCGGGTTCGCGCCTATTTGCTCTCCTCTCCATGGCGGATGCGTCTGCCTATCATGAAGTTCTGGGTTGAGTTTCTTCTGTTCCGATTTCCTCGTGTGATTGAGCTTTTAACGCAAGAGACAAGACAGACGCCAGCAGGCCCGTCTTTCTGTTCCTTTCTTATTTTCGCACCTAACATGGCGCGGCTTGTTATTGATGACAATCAATATCTGCCCTCAGTAATCATTCATATACGCTCCATCTGTGTGCTTGAAGAACTTTGAGCTCGAGAGCCACTCATGAAACAAAGCGGAATGGCATTTCTGCATTCCCTGCACACGACTCGGCTTTGCCTTTGTGCAAGCTTCTAACAAAAAGAGCATTGAGCGCCTGTGAAGTGAGAGAGAGGGAACAGTTGATGATAACTGAAGAGATTGGCCTACTCAGCTACAGGACTGGCATGCTGCGCTAGCTAACAACACTTCCTCTTCCCTTTCTTGTGAAGAACTAAATTCAATAGCATATCTTGTCTCCAGTAACCAAACAATTCAAGGAGCGCGCTTCGGCGTGCTGTTTTAAACCTTTAACTGGTAGCTCAACAATATTGTTGACCTTACAAAACTTACCGAAAAAGCTATGGAAAACTAAATATTAGTCCGTACCATTCAATTTACGTTAATTTATGTACCTGTTCAAAAGTGGTAACCACAAAAAGGTCGACCGCAAGCAGTAGCAGATGTTTTGGTGACAAAACTCGAAGACCTCATCGGTATCGTCTTAGCGGACGTAGTGGCCATATTATCGCTACTGCGAATTTTTTTTTTCCTTTTTTAGGCAACCTATTATTTTTTTTCTCCTTTAAGGTGGATCTCAAGAACACACCTTTACCTTGTCAAAGCAAGTACCAAACACAAGTTTTAGACCATACATTGGTCTGTAATCACCTTATCAGCAATATTTCCGACCCGCTGTATGTCACTTAGTTTTCAGAGAAACCCTTTCATATTTCATTTGGCATCTATTTGAACAATATCAAGAAGAAATAAAGCAATAAAAACAACCTAGGCCATGTCTTTCTTATCTTGCCAGTTAGAGGGTTAAACTTTAATTTGAGTAGTAATTTGTTTTCTAAAGACGAAGATGACACACTATGAAACCATGCAGTGCATTCGACAAGTGCATTCCTGGTCCCGAGCTTTCTTCCCTTCTGCGCTGCTACCTTTAGCGATACATAAAATAAATTAAAGTTAAGCAGTGTCACTTTCTGTGCAGGTAAAAATAGCGGACGAGGTTTATCTATGCATTCCCTAAAGGGAAGGAAAGGAAGGTAGCCAAGGTGAAGCCTGCGAAGCAGCGCTGACTCGTGCATGTCAGTTGGTGCACGTGGCGTGTTCGTCCGAGGTAGCGTTTTCTTGCACGCACCGACGGTGCGTAAGGTGTGAGTAACAATGACGGGAACTGGGGCGACTGCCACGAGAAATATTCTCCTGCGTTAGTTAAACGTTGGCATACAACAAATCCTTAGGGCTGTATAGGATGTCGCGCGTAATCTTTATGACATTGACGGATTGGCTGTTAATGCATTATTAATTCACTATGCTCATTTGCCTGTCGGAACTTTGTGTCACAATTGTGCCCAATAAAACGCTGATTAAAAAGCATAAGATAAAAAAAAAACGCAACGCCCAGATTTGCATCGGGCTATAGTCAATAAAGGAAAGCTATCGTACAACGTGCAAAGAGCTGTCTAATGTAGGTGACTGATTGCTTGAACAAATGAGTTAATGGACAGTAATGATGAAAACATTGGTGACTTTTATCCGCAGCTCCTCCACAACAGTTCCTTGTAAAATGAGTATACAGATATGACATAAGAAAATGAGCGCGCGCGCACGCACGTACGCACGCACGCACGCACGCACACGCATACGCATACGCATACGCATACGCACACGCATACGCACACACGCGCGCGCACGCACGCACGCACGCGGACACACGCGCGCGCACACACACACACACACACACACGCACACACGCACACACGCGCGCGCACACGCGCACGCGCACACGCACGCGCACGCGCACGCACGCACACGTACACATCACACACACACCACGCACGCACACACACATCACAAAAAAAAACCGATTACAATTACCACTACTTCTTTAAAAAATGTAATGGATTACAGTTACCAAGCACAACCTCACAACAGTAACTGAGTAATTACAAAAAACAATCCATCATTACTTCAATCTTACTTTCGACCCTACTTTCATTAACATTGCAGAAATAGAGTAAATAGAATGAGCCCTCTGCAGCCCTTCACACATTCGTGCAACTTCGTGCGTCTAACTTTTCTAAACTCTCAAATTTTTGAAAATACTTGTAATAAAATCCAGGCCCTAAATCGAAATTCCGCTTCCAGCAGTCACTAGAATTTAAGTTTCTCTGTCAAATGCAACAAATTTCATTAAAAGTGGTCCAGGGGTTATGTCAGAAAAGCGTTTTTGCGTTTTACATGTATTTGAATTGGCCGCGTTGGAGTTGGGCCTGAGTTAAAGCTTCCCCTTATGCATGCGTGCTTGCCAAGCCTTGTGTTCCCGGAAGCGTCAGTTGTAGCCCGCAAACAAGCTTAGTCTTCTTCTTGCGTTCATAAAAAAAAAGACTCGTTTAATGGGTATGTTGTGACACACCGCAGCATTGTTTTAAGAAACGCTCAGGCGGAGGAGTTGCCGGCCCTGATCGCCTTGCTAAACCCGCTTGGTTCTACAGCCCACCACCGTCATTACCACAATTGTGTACCTATACTCAATGCCGCAATGCTCGGGTTTGAGTTCTCCAAGGAACGCAGCACTTCATTCTTGCTGGGGCTAGGGAAAGGCGCTCCCGATAGAGCCAGTAAAAAACTGAAAAAGTGCCCCGAGTTGTCAGTCGCGCGGAAATCTTGCGTATATACTCGCGGGCTTCTTTCACGCTGGGAAAGCACTTTTATGTAGCACTTATTCAGCAACAGAAAGCTGTATCGGGAGTTCTTATGTTGCCCTACAATTTTCTCATTAACACTTTTCATTCGATTATAATACCTGAGAAGCTGATTAATTAATTAAGACTAATTATGCAATTATGCGGAATGCAAAAAATAATCTGAGTATCTCCAAGCGACGGCCTACAACATTACCTTGGTTCTGTCCAGCTGCGTGGAATTTGCATATATTTAAATCTTGGTGCATGATAGTTGGAACACCCGGTATATATATTTCCCGTCAAATTTAAGTGCTCAGAACTGAAAGCTTTAACCAGTTACAATTAATTGGTTACTGAAAAAAAGTAATTGAATTACAGTGAGCGTTACGGGGAAAAGGTAATGGTTCAATTACAAAATTACCAAAAGACGTAATTCGTCCCGTACAAGTTCGGTCACGTGCACATGCATAGAGACACACAAAACGAAGAGCATTTAGCATCGAGATAATTGAATCATTTAGCAACGCAGTGCGTGCTATAAGACACTTAATACGATGTGCACACAACTAGTCAGGCAAAGAAATAAAAGAATATTGAAGGAAACAGTGGAATATACAAAATAAGTAGCAATCAGAAATATACGGAAGCGTTGAGACACACAATGAACACAGAAATGGTGAAGAAATTCATGCCGTACATGCTGTAAAATACATATAAATGATGAAAGGAACAAACAAGTGAACAAATGAATGAAAATATTGAAAGGAGGAAAATAAAGATAACTGTTCAGGTAATCAGGTACAACGTCACTGTCAATTAAGAAACGCATTAGAGCTTTCACAGCATGTAAGTGGTGGCTGTAGATCATATCACAGTGGAAACATTTTTTTTCTACAGTGAAAGGTAGATTATCAAGACCGTTCAGGTGTTGATATCAAAGCAGCCATTTGTAATGCTTGACGAAGGCAATTAAAAAGAACATATTCGATGTTCTCCCATAGGTGACCGCATTTGCAACAAACATGGTTAGACAGATTATCCGATAAAATAAGCTGCCTCTGTATTCAACTGCAGTCTCAATTCATTGACTTAGATTAAACGTAAGTGACTGCTAGGGGCGTCATGGATGGGAAGAAAGCGCCCTATTTACTCACTGTATTGCAGGTAGCTGTTTTCGTTACGTCGGCCACAGGACCGCCGGGAACCGGTAGAGGAGGCAGTAAGACACAATAACTTAAGGCAAGACCATTTTCGCATGACTCAAATAAAGAATGTGTCGTAAATGAGCACATCAATTCATTAACGGATAAAGTAGTGGAACAATCACTCAGCTGCACACATTTTCTTTCACAACGGTCTCGACTGTAGGGCATTTTAGCCGAATGTTATAATGCAGTTCTCGAAATAACTGGGACGTAACCAGTAGGAGCTCTGCGGGTGATGACATTTCATGACACGGTGTTCAGTCGTACAAGTCTCGTTTCATTCAACGAATGTATTTTGCAGGTAATGAAAGAAAACAATGCGTTTTTTGACGGGAAGGAAATCAGATACCAGAGAAGAATGAATTCTACTTAGATGCCTTTGCAAAGGCTGTCGGCAGCTACAATATATCGCCGTCTCCGGTTTGCCGCTTTCTGTAAACGGTAAAGAGTGCACGCTTTGCGGAAGAGCGACGCAACGTCGGCGACATTCATAGCGAGCGGCAGCTCCCACGCTTATATATCTGCGAGTGGAACACAAAGACCAAACCGGAGAAGAAATATCGCTCGGGTAGCGCATCGTGTCAGACTACGGGCGTCATCCCGTTGTCTCGGGGGGTAGAGTGCCATAGTACGAAGTCAGCAATGCCTGCACCGTTGTATACAATGGCGCGTCATGCCTTCGGTGGCCGTTGCACCGCTTTTGTTCTTGCGAAGGGTTCTTCGCACTGCGTTGGGACGAGGATGAAGATTTTATCGCTGCACTTTGCGAAAGGGGATCGAAGCGTACAATGAGAAGTAGGAAGAGAAAAAAAAATGAAAGAGGACTGAAAGGATATAGGGGGGGGGGGGGGGCGGAAGGAAGGAAGAAAAGTAATGATGTTCAGCAGTTATAAATCACAGGCACTAAGCCACCGCAGCTGATATTGTGGATAACTGCAACCAGCAACGAGTCCCATTCCGATGTGCGTTTACAAGAATTCATTTCGAATGATCAACGCATCCTCTTAAACTGGAACGCGAATGAAAGAAAAAAAAATTATTGAAACAAATCTTGCCGTGAGATAAGTGCGCGGTACGCATTGAGCTGCTAAAGTTGTTGCCACATCGTCGAAAGTTAGCTTCTAAGCTTACTTCAAGGCGTTGAACTCAACGCATGTGAACGCCGAAATACGGATACGTGTTCTAGTTTCGTCTTTATTTTTTCACTTGATATCGACGTTACAAGTCAACGACTTACACAAGACAAGTTAGCATTCCATGTCCTCTTCCCCCCCCCCCCCCCCCCAAAAAAAAATGAGTAGCTTAATATCACCTCCTAGAGAATACGAGTTCTGCAAGTTTTTACCCGTGACCTCAAGTGGCAACACAGGGAGCCCACTGAAATCCGTCTATTGAATAAAAGATACATAGTCGCCCACGCCCCTTACTGAAATGTACAGATTCTAAAATTCTGGTGTCAGATCACACCATCAAGTATGCACTCCTTTCTATTATCTTGGAGAGGTGACCACACAGATATACGTCAACAAAGGGCGGCGGCAGATCGGCTTTCGAGTTTTCGAGACTCCCCTCACATACCTGGCGTTCGGTGTTTAACTTGGAGTAGCGCCTGACACCGGCAAAAATGCCGAGAGTGAGTGTGTCTATACTAATCCAGGTGCTGCCAAATTAGAAAGGCCCACTAAGCTTCAACAAAATACACTCCCTCAACAGAACAGGAATTGACAATTGGCCTTCCTGCTGCAGTATTCGGCCACTACCTTCCTCATGACTCCTTCAATCAACGCATGGCCCTCAGTCCCCAGCAGCTGCGAAGCACCTGACCAAGGCGGCGGTCAGACCTGCAACGTGGCAGAGGCTGCTAAGAATCTTTGGATCCGGACAGGCCGCCACTGGGAAGTGAACCTGGAAACGTTCAACACATGAACCCTCTCGAGTGAAGCTAGCTTAGCAGGACTCTTCGAGGAACTATGAGGCATTGTGGGGGAGATTATTGCCTTAGTGAGAGGTTCAAAGAACTGGTGAGGCTTATACAGTGCTGACAAATGGCCACGTCCTATGCTATAGAGGACTACCAGACAAGAAGCAGTTAGGAGTAGGATTCCTAATCCATAAGGACATAGTGGGCAACATCGACGAATTCTAGAGCATTCTACAGAATTCTACAGCAATTCTACTGTGTAGCAGTAGCCGTAATAAAGCTCAATAGGAGGTATAGGTTAAAGGTAGTACAAACCTACGCTTCAATCTCCAGTCACGACGAGGAATAAGTAGAACAGTTTTATGAAGATGTTGAATTAGCGATGCAAAAAGTGCGAACTCGGTATACTGTCTCATGGGCGACTTCAATGAAAAAGTGGGGAAAAAGCAGGCTGGGGAACAAGCAATTGGCAACTACGGCGTGGATTCTAGGAAGACTCGATGAGAGATCTTGGTAGAATTAATCTGTAGAATGAATACCTACTTCAGGAAGCGTAGCAACAGAAAGTGGACCTGGAAAAGCCCTAACGGAGAAACCAAAAATGAAATAGATTTTAAATTATCTGCCGTACCCAGCATAGTGCAGGATGTACAAGTGTTAGATAGGGTAAAGTGCAGTGATCATAGGTTCGGGAGTTCTAGGATTTACCTCAATATGCAGAGAAAACGAGTAAAACTACTCAAGAAGAAACAGGCCAGGCTGGTATGGTATGGTATCGTATGGAAGATTCAGGCTGGTATGGTATGGTAAAAACAGGTCCTTCAGGTCGCGCTTGATTCCTAGCCCGACGTGGGCCGCTCCCACGTCGGGACCGAATGGCCTAGCCTCTCGGCCGCATCGCGGGCCCGATGGACTGCTCATGTCTGTTCTAGTTCGGGGCTGCAGTGAGCCGCGTCCCAACTCTCTTTGGTGTTGTCCTTGTCGCTTCTGCTGGGCCACCTTCTATGGTCTATCACCAGTCCACTCCTCCGGTCGAAGCCACTGGGCCTACCCGGCCGGGCTGCTTCGCTGCTGCCATGGTGACTCTCTACCTTTCTCCCTCCTTCTATCTCCTTCACTCCATTATCCATCCCCCTGCTGGCGCTGAGCCGTGCTCCCGCAAGGGTTGCAGAAGATAGTGCCAGCCTTTCCTCCTTTCCCCACAAGAACTACTTCTCTCTCTCCTTATCGCTGCTTAACCCGGAGCACCGCCCGAGCATATGTTCTAAGTCTGCTACGCTACCGCATCGCGGGCAAGTGTGTGAAGCAAAGACTTTGGCAAATATTTTGCTTACTTATAGGGGATTGGGATAGGTCCCCGTCTGCAAGACACTCAGGGTGAGAGCTTGGGATCTGTTTAGCTTTATGTGCGGAGGCGGATATGATCTGCGTATTGGTGGCTGCAAACAAATATGCAGCCGTAATTAGAGACATGAAGATGACATAGAGGCAATGAATGAAACCGTAAGTAGGCTGGCTTCAGACGCAGCAATTGAAGTGGGGGGTAAGGCACCAGGGTAACCAGTAGCCAAGCTCTCCCAAGTAAAGAAGGACCTAATGAAGAAACGACAAACAATGAAAGTGTCGAACTCAAGAGAACAGATAGAATTCGCGGAACTGTCAAAACTGATCAATAAGGAGAAAGTAAGGGATACTCGAAATTATGACGTGCGAAAGACTGAAGAAGCAATAAATTATAGACGCAGCATGAAATCAGTGAGAAGAAAACTTGGTATACGACAAGCCAAGATGTATGTGCTGAAAGTAGGGTAATATCATCAGAAATTTCGAAAATATTGTAAAAGCAGCGGAACAAATTAATACTGACCTGTAGAATACCCACAACAGCCACGCTATCTCCATTCGAAGTAGTAATGAGCAGGTTACAGAGGCTTCTTCTATAACTAGCGAGGGAGTTAGAAGGGCCTTCAAAGACATGAAGTGGGGAAAAGCGGCAGAAGAAGATGGAATAACAGTCGATTTAATCAAAGATCGAGGAGATATCATGCTTGAAAATATTGCGGCCCTTTATACGAAATGTCGCACGACTTCAGGGTTCTAGAGAACTGGAAGAATGTCCACATTATAATTATCCCAAAAAAAAGGGAGACGTTAAAGAATTGAAAAAGTACAGGCCCATTAGCTTACATGCAGTATTGTATAAATATTCACCAAGGTAATTTACAATATAATAAGGACAACACTTGACTTCAGTCAGCCAAGAGGACAGGTTGGATTCAGGGAAGCATGGCTACTCTACAGTGGATCACATCCATGTCATGAATCAGGTAATCCCGAAATCTGCAAAGTACAATTAACCTCTCTATATGGCTTTCATAGATTATAAAAATGTATTTAATTCAGTAGATATACGAGAAATCATAGAGGCATTACGTTATCAAGGAGTACAGACCGCTTACATAAATACCTTGGAAAATATATACACAGATTCCACAGCCACCTTCATTCTACACAAGAAAATTAGCAAGATACCTATAAAGAAAGGGGTCAGACAAGGAGACACAATCTCTCCAATGCTGTTCACTGCGTGCTTGGAAGAAGTATTCAAGCTATTAAACTGGGAAGGCTTAGAATTAAGGATCGACGGCGAATATCTCAGCAACCTTCGATTTGCCGATGACATTGTTCTATTCAGCAACACTGCAGACGAGTTGCAACATCTGATAGAGGACCTTAACAGAGAGAGCGTAAGAGTGGGTTTGAAGATTAATATGCAGAAGTCAAAGATAATGATGAATAGCCAGGCAAGAGAACAAGAGTTCAGGATCGCTAGTCATCCTCTAGAGCCTGAAGGAGTACGTTTACCTAGGTCAATTACTCACAGGGGAAACTGATCATGAGACCGAAATCTGCAGATGGATGAAAATGGATTGGAGTGCATAATGGAGACATTGCCAGATCCTGACTGGAAGCTTACCACTATCATAGAAAAGAAATGTGTACAATCACTGCATTCTACCGGTGCTAACATATGGGGCAGAGACTTGGAGTTTGACAAAGCTCGAGAACAAGCTAAGGGCCGCGCAAAGAGCGATGGAACGAAAAATATTGGGCGTAACGTTAAGAGACAGGAAGAGAGCGGTGTGGATCAGTGAGTAGACGGGGATAGCTGATATCCTAATTGACATTAAGAGAAAAGATGGAGCTGGGTAGGCCATGTAATGCGTAGTATGGGTACCTGATGGAGCACTACAGTTACAGAATGGGTGCCAAGCGAAGGGAAGCGCAGTCTACGACGGCAGAAAATTAGGTGGGGTGATGAAATTTAGAAATCTGCAGGCGCAAGTTGGAATAAGTTGGCGCAGGACAGGAGTAATTGGAGATCGCAGGGAGAAGATACTTTCGTCCTGCAGTGGACATAAAATAGGTTGCTGCTGATGATGATGAATGCTCATACGAGCAGATGTTAGACAATTTTGATGTCGGATATATTATTAGCGAAGCTGGCCGGCCAATCGCAAGTAGCTCACACGAACGAAAAGCTTTGTGAACTGACCCCCTGATGTGTGTGCGAACCAAGTTGGGCTGCCTACGAGTGTAGCCGTCGCGCTGCTATTACAGTCCTGATCCGTCTGAGGCAATAGGACTTTCTCAATTTAAAACTAATTATTGCGACGTTCCCAATGAATCGTTATTCCGAAAACGACAGAGAAAACTGTCGAGTCAACTTTGGGATATTGTCATGGGGAGGTGGACTTATAATGGCTCAAATAATTAATGAATGGCCGGCGCAAGCGTGAGCAAGTGCAGTGCGCTTCAAGTACGCTTTCAACTAACACGCCCAAAGCATAAAGAAAAACTTGGGCTGCGTGCACGGCGACGCATGTGATTGAAGTTTCTTATTCATTCGAAGGTGCTTTGCAGGCATTCAGAAACAACAGGATACAAGATCTTTCCCTAGAGTAGCCATGTGAGACGGGCGATTACCAATGAGTCCGGTAAACATGCTGCTATGCTAGCGGGGAATTGAACGTCCGGAATGCCTGGGGGACTTTATTTTCTCGTTCTGTGTACCTCCAACACGCCATGAACACCAGGAGACGTTCAACGTAGGCGCCAGTGGCATCATTCAGTTTATTTAACTAAGGTTGAGTTTGAGCCATTTTGTTAACGCAAGCTCAAACGTTCAAGTAAAAGAAACGTTAGCCGTATTTGCAAACCTTTTCGTTCGTAAGTGTGTTTTGACATTGGCTGGCCGCCTTCGCTAATAATATATGCTGCATCAAGACTGGCTTGAATTGCCTCTTGTAAACTATTCTAGTGTAAGAGCTTTCTTTTTCTGTGAATACGGGCTCAGACTCGGTCGAAGCGAGTGAACGCACACACGCGCTTTGTGTGTCCACTCGCATTGTCGGTAGGAATTAGGCAACTGAGAAGCAGGATACGTAAACAACAGTTGAAGAACGAACACTACAGGAATAAAAAGAAAACGAACGATGATTTAGAAAGAGGCATACTTCGTGCGTATGAACACCTGCAGTTATTGATAAGTATTAAAGGTGCGCAGCACTGCGCATGAAGGGCAGATAGTGCTATACACACCAGAGTGCAGAAAAAAAAAAAAAACATGTTGTTCGTGTTCAAAGGCTTTCGATTTTGTTGAAGCTCATTTTTTGTTCTGAGGACTTATAGACTAGCTACAATGATTCGAGAATAGTTTTACGATGTCGGACAGGTTCTCTGCAGTACATTTGATTGTCGACGTCCCGTAGGTTGTAGCACGACGCGTTGCACACAGGCTTTGCAGTTTCTATCACGAAGAATGAGAGCTGGTGACGCTGAAACGTGGGAGACAGGACTATGGGTTACGCGGTCACAAGGATATAACTTTTACGTTTTGTATAGCTACCGCAAACTTGAGCCAAGCATTAAAAATATTCAAATGCCAAGTAGCTGGACAGAACCAAGGTAATGTTGTTTGTCGCCGCTTGGAGTTACTCAGACTATTTCTTTTGCATTCTGCCTGATTACTTAATTAGTCTGAAATAATTACTCAACTTCTGAAATATTTTAATTAAACGAAAACTACAAATTAAATTATACAACTTTCTGTTGCTCAATACGTACTATATAAAAATGTTTTTCCAAACATGAAAAGGCTCGCGAATGCACAAAAAATTGGCGTGCCACTGGCCGCTCAAGGCACTTTGCGTTTATTCGCGGACTTCTATCACGCTCGGAATAACACTTTTACGTAACACGTATTGACACTTCCTCGACTTTTGCATGTCGCTCGTCAGTTGCCCTGGTACCCAATGAGCGCAAATCTTGTAACGCAGGAGGTCCATGATGATGTGGTTCACTGAACCAGTGGGAATGGCGAGTGTTGTTGCGATCTCGTGTTGCTTGATCCTGCGATTGCCCCGAATCAACTCGTCCACCTGATGTTGATGATCCTCATCAGAGGTCGTTGCGGGCTGCCCACTTCGGTGCTGATTCTGGAGATTTGATGCGGCTGGATTTCGGTATTACACAGTCCTTGCACACCCGCGCACAGTGCTGATGTCAACACAGACATCCCCGTAAACTGCAGTCACAGGGCGATGAATGTTGATCGGCGCACAACCTTCCGCAGTCGGACATTCATTTACAGTCCGCTGCTTCAACCGGACGTGGCCACTGGATGCCATAGATTGATCGATTACTCTGGCACGAAGACAGATAGGAAGGTGAGGCAAGTGAGATTTTATAGCTTAAACATCAATGCATTAATGATAAAGAATTCAAAATTTTTGCAGTAATATTGGCAAAGTAGTGGGCTTAGAGGCATTACATTCTGAATCGCCCTTGTATTACTGAAACGGCGCAACAATCACAATGCGCGTTCGGTATAGTCTGGAACAGCAGAGCTCGCTAATCTAGAAGTCAAAATTCCATGCTCGACACTGTCATATGCTTCTGCAATATCTAAAGTTACCAAGGCTGGTACATCTTCTGAGAGTCCTGCGAATTAAACGCGGCTTTCCAAATCAACGTGAGCTAACCATATCGAACATTGAGGCCTGAATCCTATTTGTCTCGAGCACAGAATACCCTGGGAAGAAGTAAATTCACTGAGCCGGACATGAATGACTTTTTCTATTATTTTGTCTAGATTCGGTGTAAGCGCAATTGGTCGAATGTTATCCCGGACATATCTGAGATTTAAATTTTTAAGTAAAAGCAAAATTTTTGCATTCTTCAAGGAGTCCGGGATCCAAGTATATTGAATTGAACAGTTCACGATATTCAAAAGCTGATTAGGGAAAGAGTTAAATAACATTCTAATCATGGCTGTTGTGATACAGTCTGGTCCAGGAGCCGAATGATGTGCAGTTAAGATAATATCGTATAACTTCGTCATGGTTACTTCTACAAATTCATATGTCAGACTATTAAACCTCGTTGGTCTAGGACACCGCGAAGAAAAGCAGGCTTCAAGCCCTTTTTCGATATCATCTTGTGAATCCGCTGCTTCTTTGGGGGATAGGACAGCGGAATGTGACCATGGACTGTTCGATAGATTTTTAGTTCTGTAAAAACTTAAAAAGGGCCGATCTTCTTTCTGGTTTTGGCAAAGATGAATGCAGTCTGTTTTTTGTCCATCTTTAGCGATTGCCGCAGTTCTTTTAAACAGAGCTGCATAGAAGTTATAGTCAATGCAATTTTTCTTTGAATTATTATGTTCGAGACATTTCCACGCTTCTTTTCTTCGCCTATAAGTCTGTGCCCATGCTTCATTTCATTAGGATGTGTTCGACGGCGAGCTGCCATATATAACCGTAAACTGAGCGGGATGAAAGCAGAATTTAAAGCGATACCACCGAGTCAGCCCTCCGGTGTTCATCACTAGTGGTCAACGATCATACTCCTGAATTTATATCTGACTTGCAAGTTTTATCATTAATGAGTCGTCTTGGCCGTACAATACGAGTCTTACATGAAAGCATAATTTCAAATGTAAAGGGTAAACGATCGCGACTTGTTCCATTGTCAAAGGTCTCCTACGATGAACCGGACATTTGAGCAAAAGCTGGGAAATAGAGAAAGTCAGGTCTAATGCAGATGATAATTGCCAGCGTAGAAGAGTAATTCGACCTGAATTGGGACATTGTAAATTGTTATCATTCACCCAATTCAACAACCTGTTTCCACAAACATACGTTTTCATTTCCCCAGAAGTGTGGTGGGAATTAAAAGTCTCCTACCAGGAGCATTGCATTTGAACAAGTTCAGGACGGTGAGCCCAGGTGATGAGTGCACTTGACTCTGTTCGGGAAGTGCACATTAACCACTGTAAACGCAGCGCAACCAGGAAGTAAAAAATTAATCCCGCTAAATGTTCGCAATCATAACACACATGTTCAAAAGAGACAGTTGCTTTATGATACATTTTTGATTAAATAAATGCTAGCACCCCTCCGCCTCTACCAGGGCGATCTAAACAAAATGTAAGAAAATTAATAATAGTAAATAGCTGATGTGACGACAGCTATCATTCTTGAAGGAAAATAATTTCTGGGATTAGGTTATGAACTAGATGAAGTAGATTAACGTAACTGGAGAATAAAGAGCAGCAATTCTGTTTAAGAGCTCTTACTGATGCTACAGTGATCCTAGAATAGATGATTCCACCGCAGAACGCAACGCATCCCGCTCGTTGTGTTCACTGTTTTTTTTTCTTTTTTTTCTTTTTTTTTCGCCTGAGATTTAGGAGAATTCGTGGAAGACAGTGTGGAACTCTTGCGTCTATTGCTGATAGTTCCAATCCTCATGTGTCCAAATGAGTGACAGGGTCCCGCAGTCGCTGATAGCGAAATACACACGGATGTATCGTAGTCAATTTCTTTTTGACTGTCAAAGTTTGTCTCTCTTCAATGTTGACCAGAAATACCAGTTAAAGCGGGGGCAGCAGCAGAAGAATGCGATTGTAGGAGGCTGTTGAATTTGTCAATTAGCATCTCGGTAATACTTTCGGCAAACATGTTGAAAATTAGCTCTTTAACTACGGCATTGCCATGTCAACAGCTGTGGCTACTGCCGCCGAAACAGTGGCTTCTAGAGGTGTGGACTGACGGGATGCAGCGGCGGCGTAACCGACATCATACTCTTTAATTTCTGCTATTGTTGCCCCACGTGAACAGTGGTATTTCTCGCGGCGTCGCGTGGGACAGTTACAATCCGCAGCACTGTGTGATTCCTCGCACAAGCAACACTTTGGTGCGACTACGTCGCAGGCCGATGCGGAGTGAGAGCCGTCACATTTGCAGCATCTCATTGAAGATCTGCAGGCATTCGAACTGTGTCCATATCTCCAGCAGTTTCGGCACTGCATTGGTCTCGGTGCCAACGTCACCACGCGGAATAAATACGGCCATGCCTTCACCTCAGACGGGTGCGTTCAACCGGCAAACGAGACAATAACGCTCTCAGTAAAAACTCGTTTATCACCCACTGACATATTGTATCTTTAACAGCAACAACGTCAGCCGGAGAGAGCATCTTCAAGAAGGCCACAGGAGTGATATTTGTGGGTACGCCACAAACAATGCCTTTCACGCGTGCGAGATGAGGAGGCATGAAAGCGTGAACCGCGATGCTAGCGAATCTCGTGCAGTTAAGCAAATCATTGAGGCACTGAACATTAGACAACTTACACAGAATGCCAGTCTTTCCGAAACGCCCCACCTCCGAGATGTCAATGAAATTTTTTGTTATAGCACAAAGCTCCCCCTGGAAACTTTTCGACTCAGTCAACCGAGTGGTTCCACCATGTGTTGGAACGAGCTGCGGTATTCCCTCTCTTCCCAAGGAAATGCTCCAGAGGCACCGACTCAGTGGGATGGCTAACCGACCAGGGCGATCTCTGGCCGAAACCGGAGATGGGCATTTAAGGCCACTGGAAAGGAAATGAAAGAAAAAAAATACTTTAGCAAGAACAAAACACTACAATCAGTTAAAATATGGGCAATCCCCTCGGACACGAGACAAGAGGCACGTCTTCACAGCAGATGTAGATGTAGATGTAGATCCTTGTGACCTACTGGCACGTGCCCACTCTGGGTGATTGGCCGAGAATCGGGTAGGTTATGGTCAAGTGTAAAATACGTCAAAAACAGATTGGATCCACGTCTGCAACTTCGTCTTCCACCAGCGATACTACGAGCGGGAGCGACACTTTGCCGCCTGTGGCTCTGCGGGGCATTCACGAATGCCTATTCCTTACGTATTGGAATGGCCGGCTGCCCTACTTGTGACAACTGTGGCTGCGAGGAGACGATAAAGCACCTCCTCTGTAACTGTACCCGTTACAATGTGGCATAAAAAGGGCTCGCGATCGCACTAAAAAAACTGCAAAATCGCCCCTTGACAAAGGAAAAGTTGACAGTCACTGTAACATACGCTAAAGTGGATGAAGGCGAAAGCCTGCACGCTCACGAGGCATTCATTAAAGTACTTGGCATTCTCATTCGAATGCCTTGTTACTTCCAATTACACAGTTTTCCCCCTACCCAGATCATGGGTGGGAGTGTAAGGAGTGCCTTAATTAACTGTGCCCCAACTTCATCTTAACACCGAAGATCGTGGTTTTGACTCCCACCAATGGTCGTGGGTTCAACCATCAAGTTTGGTGCCACTGAATTTTGGTGCTATAATGGCGGACAGTCAATTTTTCGATAGCAGCGGAAAACGAATTTCTCGACCAATGATGCACTTAAGGCTTTCGCCTTAAACAGTTCTAGGACACTGGTCGAGACGGGTTCCGGCACTCAAGGCCTTAAGTGCTCGGCTAAAATTCTTAAGGGCTTGTGAATTGTGCGACTGACTTTGAAAGTTGTAGCGCGTAGCATCGCGGTATTGTGTGAATTCTTCTCACTTTATTTTTTATTTGTTTCTTCTCTCAACTTCTATTCCCACTAACTCTTTCCCCAGCACAGTGTAGCCAGACGGTACTTATACTGGCTAACCTCTCTCTCTTTCCTTCCCATTCTTTCTCTCTTTCTTGAACACATACACATACGAACGAGCACAGCTAAGATAAAAGGATATTAAATGACGGTGAGCACAATATAAAGCGTTCCGTAGTTAGGCATGTAATTTATATTTATTTTTTCGTGGCAGGATTGGTGCGCTACGAGCACGAGCTACTGAGATAAAACATATACAGCTCGCCTGCCCACACTTCGACAATGGGGTACATCTTGTTGTGCGTGTATATGTGTGCGTGTAAGACAAAGGTTCTGAAAGAGGAGTACAGTTTCCCCATGCATTGTGCGCAGCTTGCTAGCCTCGTTAGCTCCTTGGCAGCTCAGGCAGCTTTCTCTTTGCTTCACTTAGTTACTGTTGGCTATCTGGTGAGCTGTATGCGATGGTCGAAGAGAAAAATACGCATAATGCTACCGTATTTTCTCGAGCCTAACCACCTCTCCACCTATTCCCTCCTTTGTTTTCTCGCCTTATTTTGGGACGGAAGAAAAAAAAAGATGTGCGAATGAAATAATAGTGAAACGTCTCAAACACGCTCAACGAAGAAAAAAAAAATTGTTATGGGACATCGATATACAGCAGCAGTGACTGGAGATGGTTGCGATGAACGCGAACTGTAGTATACGGTATGCCTTGCTGCGCAGCACTTTCCTTCGTGTTCAATTTATTTTATTGCGATAGCAATTATATAGACACTCCAGGCATATTTTGCCATCGTCTTTGCCGTCGCCGTGATGTTCCGTATAAAGTCCAAAGGCGATAACACAGTCGCCGCGCGCCATATGCTATATGTACGAATGAAAGCGTGCGAGGGTGAGCCGATGATCGCGGCTCACTCTCGCGCGCTCAAGGAAGGAAAGCGGGGAAGAAGCGCAGCGTCTTCCGTCTCTCACAAGGAATCGGGGGAAAGTAAGGTAGGGGGGTGGGCATTGTAATTCGGCAGCTTCTGTGAGACGCGGCCCCGCGGGGTTGCGCGTGATTTATCTCGAAAGCGATCTACTTTGGGGGCACAGTCTAGGTTGTATAAGGGGACATTGCGCTAGCGCGTAAAGAAGGACACGGGCAGGAACATGAAAAAAGACACACCAAACGCTAGTGTGTCTTAGTGTGTCTTTTTTCACACTAGCGTTCAGTGTGTCTCTTTTCATGTTCCTGTCCGTGTCCTTTTTTACGCGCTAGTGCAATGTCATCTTATACGAATAACCACCAACTAGCCCAGCTTTCTGCCTTAAGAGTCTAGGTTGGCCGAGGGCTCGTGGCTTTGCGTGTGCTGCGTTCAAGCCACTCAGTTTGTGTTGAAATTATAGACAGCACGAAGGTCACTTCGCTCGCTGCTGCTGCCGCGCTTCCTCAGGCCAGCGTTTTGACAGTGAGTGTCCGCGGTCATCGAGTGCGATGTGTGCACGTTTGCCTGTGCGCGCTGCTTGTTAATATTGTTAGTAAGCGAGTATTTACAAGTTTATACGGCCAATAAAACTACTATCCTTACTTACTATGGCTGTCTACTAATTTGCTATCGCAATCGATGCTTCGCCTTTCAGGCGAAACTGAGACCTTTTTTCAATGTTTTCAACTGTTTATTTGGCGTTCTTTACTGCAAAAATAAAACTTATATGTGGAACTCGTGGTGGTGTGCCCCGTGCGAACCCCTCGCGACAGCAGTGCTTGATTTTTCAGGACAGCGGAATTCACTCGCTCCAGCAGTGCAGTGGTTACAACAATTACGGCGCATCGCTCCTCTAGTTGGCTTGCCATGTTCTATTCGCGAACTCATAACTTTTTATCTGCATGTCTCCTCTTGAGCGTCCTCAAAGCTTTGCTAGTTACCGCAGTTGAAGTTTTCTTTCTTGTTTCTGAGTTTTTCCTTTATTTTCCGTTGATTTTTGAAACTTTACTTACCCTAGGTAATTATGAAACGATGAAGTGAAAACACAAAGGTTGATTCCTTGGAGATTTCTAAAAAACCTTTCTGCCATGGAGCCGAACAGGCATGGCTGAATTGAGAATCGCGCGAACGCCGTCTAGATGTCCGTAATTATCGGCATATACTGAGCCCATCTCACTCGACTTTCACGTACAAACTGTGCCGTGAGTCGAATAGATTGCCTGTGGAGCGCGCCGACTGCAGGAGATTGCGTCTTTGTCTTTATTAACCCAATGCATTTCCTAACTCTCGGGCTGCCCTATATGCTTGTAATATTTCACGTCTTGACCAATAATCGTTATAAGACGTACGCGTCACAAACATCCAGAAAACGCTAATTATTTTCAAATATATATTCGTTATGGCTTAGAGCGGCTCTGAAACAATTTTGACGATTTTGTATAAACGTACTGACTCTTTAGGTTAGGTTGTTTTGAGTATTAGGTGACGCATCTAAGTGCTCCGCATAAACTGTTTAATTTATTATAAGGCTTTAAGAATGTACATCGCTACGGATCGCATCACGCCATTCCGCGGCGTTTTCAGCCGCACCTGACCAAGTGAGGCGAGGTGACCATATGACGCCAGTCGGGCGAGCTATCTGACTGGCTGCCCAGGGCACGTCATCGATAATTTTTCCAACTTTATGGTGAATAAATGTTCGTAATATTTGGAATGTTAATTTGTTTCTATAAAAAAGAAGGTGTTAGAGAATGCACAAGGACAGTTTATCGCTACACTCAATCACTTCCGGCACACAGCAAGTGTCGTCTGCTTGTGTTACAACGTGCTCCGTGTTGACGCGAGCTGCGCGGTCTGTGTTGGTCTCGATCTGTCTTTTCGTGAGCACCATGGTTCGCCCTTGTTACGTTGTGGGCTGCAAACAGAGCGATTGGCGACATGTCAAGCTGCGACACCGTGTGGTCCCTCTGGAAGGCAAACATGCGAGCGGAGTGCCTTCAGCGCTTGTTGTCGATAGCTGATCGGCTCCAGAATTAATGCGTTTGCAGCCTACACTTCACGCCGAAGTATTAGTACCACAATATATAGAGTTTCAGCGTGTCCGGTATTCTGGGATACGCAAGCGTAAGCAGACTGGGCTAGCGCGTTTCACGGGATGCGCGATGCGCAAACGTGAACGATCTGCACGCTGCAGCCAATTGGTGGCAAAGAGCTCAACCAAACACAGAACTAATATAGCAGTAACGAAGTGTATTATACTTTACTGTTCGTGTAAATTCTTGGCAGGAGCGTAATCGTGAACACGTTATTTTTGTAAATGTTTAAAATGTTTTTTACACTTGGTTACAGCAATATTATTTCTTTGTTTGGCTGGTTAAGTTCTGTGCCACCAGGTGGCTGGACTGTGCAGACCAATCAGGACGCTCACGTACGTCTACGTTAAAGCTGCTTAATCAGAGAAATAATATTATGGGGGCGGGGGAGGGGGCTTTAGTTTACGCCTCCACCCGTGCGTCAAAACGCCCAGCTCGCCTGTGGTTACCTGAATACCGGACACGGTGGGCGCTACGACAGAATGCTCGCAACGGACGCTGCTTGAATAGCTCTCGCTTGGGATCGACTGCCAGGCGGCTGGCGGAGAGGTTGGAGAGGCATCACGCGCTGGCTCCAAGACAGCCGGAAGTAGACGACACAACGTCCCATCATGGCGCAGAGCCAGCGAAGGCGGAGCTTAGCCCCGACCACTCGGCGAACGAGTTGAGGTGAAAAAGCATGGCTCGTCCCTAACTCCCTTAATATATATGAGATGCTTCACACAAATTGTGGGGTGAATGTTTTACTGTGGCTGTAGCCTACGCGCCTACATAATTTGTCCCAACCGTTTCAGCAGCGCCTTAATTCTCGAGAAATTAATTCTCGAATCCGCGGTGCTATGAATTCATTCATTCATTTGTTCATTTGATTTACTGATCAACGGAAGAGCCACTTCTTAGCAGTCCTGTTCGTACCGTCCATAAAGAGGCGAGACCTTGAGTCCTTTCTTTTACGCGTTGATGAAGGCAGGTCCACTTTTAGAAACGCGGACTCTGAGCCGTTACTCTTTATGTTTTTGCTGATACCATACTAATTTTCAGTATGCGTCACATAAGTTCGCGTCCGGGGTGCGTGCTATAGTGTGGTGCGCTCGCAGTTTCGGTCTTTGCAACTGTGCTGGAGGCTGAGCAAGAATGTGGTGGTGCAGGCTTCGACCACCCGTGCCGTGTGCAGTACCGAGTGGTGCTGGGTGAGGGCGACAGGCGCGTCGATTCTGGCGTACTGGACCAGATCTCGGACCTCTCTGGCCGCATTCGGGGCTTTTCTCTGGGCGCTGCCGGCCCCGCTGACCTGGTGCGCCGCGGCACACTCAGGCTCCAGCTGCACATGCTGTCCGCCAACGCCATCTCGGAGGCCAAGGTGCGTTCAAGGTGTAAAAGCTTCTGCGTGCTCGTCACTAATTTTGCGCGCATTCTTCCTGTTTTGGTCTTCACCCTCCATAGCGAAGTCACAATGTACATGTTACACTTTAAAAACATATTCGCAATCTGTGATGCCTATGATACTGGTTTACAGCTGTCTCACATTAATAGAACAATTTAGCTTAGCCCTTTGATCGACTGTTCCGCTAAGAAATTTGGTACTTACCTCCAGCAAGAAGAGTCGTATTGGTTTTGCCTTTCTGAGGGATAAGCGTAGATGTATCGGCAGAACGCGATTACCCTCGCTAATAAACGGCATAGACGGCACGGAACGCCTATTTGCGTTTTATTCGGTCAATTTTTTTGAACTCGTTTCTTTCGACCGCCGCTTTCGAGCGCGAATTGGATGCATATAAAAACGTGTGTGTGTGCGTGTGTGTGTGCGTGTGTGTGCGCGTGCGCGTGTGCGTGTGCGTGTGCGTGTGCGTGTGCGTGTGCGTGTGTGTGTGTGTGTGTGTGTGTGTGTGTGTGTGTGTGTGTGTGTGTGTGTGTGTGTGTGTGTGTGTGTGTGTCCAGTTCGCGTTTCTTCAGCCGTCCTTGCATTTTTACTAAATATACGATTGTGGGCTTTTCCCGTCGCTGTTTCCATACGGGCGAAAGTGTGGTTCCCGCAGGTGTCGGCGACTGCAAGCCCGCTGGCTGGTGTGGAGCCGTGCGCGCCCGCAACGGCAAACTGCTACGACCGGGACAAGCAGGCGTGGTGCGTCGAGGCTGACATGGAGGGCGAGCGATTACGATTGAAGCTGTACTACGCGGAGCTGCAGCACATCCCCGTGGGCCACCTACGCTACGTGGCCTGGAACGCGTACCTGGTGCGCCGCCAGCCGGGCTCCGGGGCGCGCGAGAGCGTGCTCGCGCTGCGCGCTCCGCACTCCAGCTACTACGTGCACGACGGCATGGACGTCGCCGTGGTCATGGACACCGACGTCACCGTGCGGCAGGTGCCATGACTCGTTCAAGCTCTTTTGGCTTCACGGTGACGCGCATGTTACTGTCCGCGGTCATCACTGCGTTTTGAATCATAGCAACTACTTCTTAATTTTGAATATAGGCTTTGGTCCCATGAGATCGCAAGTGCAAATGCCACACACTGCCTCCATGCCGGTCGTTACATCAGTAGCCTTGCCGACGCTCTCCCGCCCACGCGACCGCCGATTGCATACGTTCTCCGGCATCGGCCCAGTTTACTATACAATGTCTCCGGGATCGGCCCATTTTAGTATTACACTGTCTCTGGGATTGGCGCAGTTTACTCGACGAGAAACCGACGGAGTAGCCACGCCAAACCTTAGTAGATCGAGGATCGAAATAAAGCTTCGCTTAAAAGAAGTTATGATTTTCAAGGCGGATATTTGCTGCAGTGAGGATATTTCAGTACCTTTTGTTGTTTCATTTCATAATTCCGCACAAAACAGAGTCTCTCACTGGCGCGTCTCTTGCGTCAGTACGGATAGGTATTCAAGACGATTCGTCTCGCGACCACTTCGCTGTCTACAGACCAGCTATTTAAAGATGTTCGAGAGGTACCCATAGTGAAACTAAACAATATTCAATTAAAGGAGTACGTCGGGGCGGATCCGTAGGACCCCATCGCCACAGAGCCACTAACAACGGTGGAACTGAAGAGAGCTAACCGGATAAAATTCTGGTTTGCTGCCTTGCACTGGGGGAATGGTAAGGAGAAATTAAAGACGGAAAGAACAGTGGAGAGAAAAAGCAAACAAACGGAAAAAAAAATAGGGAAGGTCGTGAACGTCCATAAGAACGACAGCCTCTCCAGTAGGATGAGAAAAACGAGAACAAGGTAAAAGCGGGAGCCAATGTTTCGACAAGTGGACTTGTCTTTTTCAAGGCGACATATGGTTCCCTCGGCACAGTATATATAGGTCGGGTTCTTCTAAATGGGAGATAAGGTAAGGCGGGTGGGTGAGGCAACGACCGAAGGTGTGTTAGCGGCGAAGGTGTAGAATTCAGAATAAAGGGGTGCTATATACATGGGCGTGTGTCAGCTGGCGTGTCAATGACCATGTGCGTAGCACCCCTTTATTATCTGATTCGCTGGAGGTCAGTGGGCTATCGTCTCTGTGAAAGTTAACAAAAGGAACGGCATAAAACTGTGCTCGTGAAAAAAATTACTGAAATGGAATAGATATATACACAGAAGAAAAAAGAAAGGAAGGGGAAAAAACGCTAAGCAACCAAATGAAATTTTTTTTGACAAAAAGAGGCACTTGGTCGGTCGTCTGGCAGTTAGGCGAGATAGTGGGGAGGTGTGCGAGCAAGGTGCCTGACGTGTGCTTTGAACGCTTCCATAACAATGTGAATATTGGCTGGGTAATCATGCGCAATTTCAATGGTTTCGGATGCTGATGTACATCGTGGCAGCCCTAGGCAATGCCTAAGCGCCTGGAACTGAGCACTTTCGAGTGTACGGATATTACTTCTACAGGTATTGGTCAGAACTGCCAAGCTGCACCTAAGATACTCGAGGCGACATATAGAAACAGCGTACCGGACGCTGTTTCCGATATGTCACCAGTAAGGCCGCAAGTGCGGACACCATTACGGTAGCGCAACTTCGCAGCCTCTTGAACAAGGATCTCGAGTTTGACCTGCGGAGATCGAGGTGCCTTCCCGCGCTTCATCCCCCAGCTCGTGCGTGGCGCTTAGATCAATCTCTGCTAACGGCCGCCCTCGTGGCATTATGACGGAGATGGCTAGCCCTCCGGGGCTAATTTTCCGCGCGAACTGTGTTTCTTCTTGCCGGCGTCGAGGCACCCCGTGAGCGCACGTCACCGGGACGCGCCCTGGTTGTCCTCCCGAGTGTCGGCTCCCGTGCGCCCTCTCCACCCGAGCTCGCGATCTCTTCCGCTGAGCACGTCATCGTCGCGGCAGATGCTCACAGGCCCGCAACGAGTTGGTTCCATATGCGCCATCGCATAAGAAATACCATACCATACCATACCTTTGCCGCTGCTCTACGCTTGTTGGCTCTGCCATTAAAAGCCATCTGTAAATAGCCCTACGCTTCTTTCTTCCCGTAACATCACTGGTGGAGTTACTGGGCAATCACTTGTGCAAGACGGAGCTTCGCAGCGGACGTAACGTGGCCGCCATGTCATCCAAAGGAGAGTCTTCAATCACAGTCCCGTCGTCCCCACCGACGCTCATCCTGGCCCAGCCTCGCGACCCTGTCATGTTTTCCGGCATTGACAAAGCTGACGTTGATGACTGGTTGCAGAATTACGGACGGGTCAGGGCACACAACAGGTGGGATAACACGCTTATGCTGGCTAATATAGTATTCTACCTACAGAAAACAGCACGGGTTTGGTTCGAGACGCACGAAGAAGAGATTACACGTTGGGACCAGTGCATACAGAAGCTTCGAGACTTGTTCGGTGAGCCCGTCGGCCGCCAACGTGCTGCTAAGAAGGATCTTGGGACCCGTGCACAGATGTCCACTCAATCTTACGTGGCGTGCATCCAGGACGTCCTCGCTCTTTTCCGCAAGGTGGATAATAATGTGGGAGAGGCAGACAAGGTCAGCCACGTTTTAAAAGGCATTGCGGACGACGAGTTTAACCTGCTTGTTTACAAGAATATAACAACGGTCAATGCGACCATTAATGAATGTCGCCGCTTTGAAGACCCGAAGAGCCGCCGCATAGTTCAACAGTTTATGCGTCTACCCAATACCGCAGCTTCATCGACGTGCGAAGACATTTGTCTACTGCGTGAGCCCATATCCTCCGAGAACGTCGTACGTATCGTCCGGCGAGAAATCGAAGCAGCGTCTCCTGCCACGCCAGTGACGCAGTGCTTTGAAGATTCGCGGCCGCTCGTGTCTCTCATCCAGTCGGTCATTCGTCAAGAACTTGCCAATATGGGTCTTCCGTCCATCTGCTCCGCCAACCATCCTCACTTCGCTTCGTCTGCTGCCTCTGCCTCTGTTCATCGGAGCGAATACGGTCCATATCCGTGCTATCGTAACCCGGCAGAATGACGCACACATGATGATAGACCCACCTGCTTTTATTGTGGACGTGTGGGCCACATCTCTGGCCACTGCCGAAGTTCCTGGTCAGCCTAATCTCTACCAAACTTTCCCGCCTACCGCCGTTCCGCAGTGAATCCTCGCCGACCTGCACTCTCCACCGAGGTTGAAGAGACACCTGACAACGCTCGAGCCACTGCAACTAGCCGCTCGCCATCACCACACAGTCGCCGCTCCTGTCCGCCCAGCTGCGTCGCTCCCCGTCCCCAGCTTACCGTCGCCGTTCTCCGACGGGAAACTAACTGGGGCAGCTCCTGGAGGTGACGCTGCTCTAGCACTCCGGCCTGAAATTCCTCTGCTCACCCTGCCTACTGATCGCAACCTTCTGGACGTGGACGTGGATGGTTTACCCGTTACAGCACTCGTCGACACTGGAGCGGAAATTGCCATCATGGGTGCGGAGCTTCGAGCGCGCTTGAAGAAAGTACTAACTCCTGCTCCGACTCGACTGCTCCAGGTCGCCGACGGTGGAACTCCGGCGGTGCTTGTAAGGTGTGCTGCACGTGTGAGTGTCGCAGGCCGCCACACGTCCGTTTTGTTTAGTGTGCCGGTGTTGTACAACTTGACCTACCCCTTCCTGTTGACCTTCCTGCCCAAGCTCCAACTCAACTTTGGTCTGCGGTTTATATTCGCCTCCCGTCTCTAGCAGCAACCTGCATCATTGTTTTAGCCTGCCCACCTGTACCTGACGGAGACTATGTCCTTACTCCCGTGACTTCAGTCCTGCTTTCTCACAATGTCTCCTTGCCACACACCATCGTTTCTGTAGCGGACAATCAGACATGTCTTCCCATCCTAAATTTCAGACAGTGCCCACAAGTACTTCCTCGGGGCATGTCCCTTGCCACATTGTCACCGGCGCACGAATGCCACATTTCCGCTCTACCTGCTGTGTCATCTTCTACCAGTGCTCATTCTGCGCCTTCTGCATCTGCCCCGACCAACGACTTTACAAAAATTATTGCACCGGACCTATCAGCCCAACAAGCCGCAGAGCTCCGTGGCCTCCTCGAGTCGTACGCCGACATTTTCGACCGGAACAATCGCCCTTTGGGTCAAACTACGGTCGTGAAGCATCGTATAAATACCGGCGATGCAGCGCCTGTTCGCCGACGCCCATATCGTATGTCTCCCTCTGAGCAACAAGTTATCCAGAGCGAGGTTGACAAAATGCTTGCCAAAGGGATTATTAAACACTCTTCCAGCCCGTGGTCTTCCCCTGTTGTTCTCGTCAAAAAGAAGTATAACAGCTGGCGATTCTGCGTTGACTATCGCCATGTAAACACGATCACCGAGAAAGATGTATATCCACTTCCCCGCATTGACGACGCTCTGGATGGTCTCCACGGTGTCACTTATTTTTCATCGATAGGCCTTCGCTCTGGATATTGGCAAATTTCCGTGGATGAAATGGACCGTCAAAAGACCGCATTCACCACAACAGAAAAACTATCAGTTCAGGGTAATGCCGTTTGGCTTGTGCAATGCCCCGGTGACCTTTGAACGGATGATGCACATGGATGATGGATGGACATGAATGATGGATTGCGTGGCTTGAAATGGTCCATCTGTTTGTGCTACTTGGATGACGTCATCGTATTCTCTTCAACTTTTGCGACCCATCTTGAAAGACTTTCATCTGGTCTTTCTGTTTTTCGCACCACTGGCTTGCAGCTCAACTTGTCCAAGTGCCACTTCGGTCACCGCCAAATAACCACGCTCGGACATATCGTCGATTCGTCAGGCATTCGCCCCTGCCCCGCTAAAGTTCATGCTGTGCAGAATTTCCCCATACCAACTTGTGTCAAAGATGTTCGAAGCTTTCTTGGCCTTTGCTCTTACTTCCGCAGATTTGTGGAAAATTCTGCCCATATTGCTCGTCCCCTGACTGACCTCCTCGAGGAAGACGTTCCTTTCTGCTGGGGCTCTGAACAAGCGCCTACTTTCTCGCAGCTCATCACGCTGCTCACCACACCTCCTGTTCTCGCCCATTCTGACGCCTCCGCTCCGACTGAAATCCGCACTGACTCCAGTGGCTACGGCATCGGCGCAATTTTAGATCAACGCCAATGTGGGCACAACCGCGTTATCGCCTACGCCAGCCGCCTCCTCTCTCCAGCCGAGCGCAATTACTCGATTACCGAACGCGAGTGTCGCGCCCTCATTTGGACGGTGGGCAAGTTCCGACCCTACTTGTATGGTCGACCATATACAGTTACAACCAATCACCACGCCCTTTGTTGGCTTTCTTCCCTCAAGGATCCCACCGGACCCCCGTTGCTGGGCCCTACGGCTGCAGGAATACACATACACTGTGGTCTACAAATCGGGTCGTCTACATCAGGACGCCGACTTCCTGCCTCGTCATCCCGTCGATGCACCGGACGGTTTAGTGGATGTCGCACCGATCTGCGTTCTTTCGGCCTCCGCCTTGAAAGACATTGGTGGTCAACAACACGCGATGAATCATTACGACACATTATCGAACGCCTGCTCTCCGATCCGTCTTACCCATCCCTCCAGGTGTTCGTGCTACAAAGTGGCATCCTGTATCGCCGCAACACGCACCCCGACGGACCCGAGCTCCTCGCCGTCATTCAGTCGCATCTTGAACAGGTTATGCTCCAGCAACTGCACGACGTTCCCACCACTGGACACCTTGGCGCCACTCGGACCTATGACCGAATTCGGCGACGGTTTTTCTGGCCCCGTCTCAATCGCCCCGTCCGGCGCTATGTTGCCACGTTTGAGTCGTGTCAACACCGGAAAAGACCCGCTGTGCATCCTCCTGGCCTGCGTCAGCCTTTGGATATACTGACACGTTGGCGTTGATCTTCTCGGGCCATTCCCAATATCAAATGATGGAAATAGGTGGATTGCCGTCGCTACCGACTATACAACTCGCTATGCCATCACTAGAGCCCTACCGACCGGTTGCGCTACAGACGTCGCTGAATTCTTGCTTCACGACGTTATCTTGCACCACGGTGCACCTTGTCAATTTCTCACCGATCGCGGCACATACTTTCTTGCCAAAGTCATATTGGACTTAGTTCAATCACGTGCCACTAAACACAAGCTTACTACCACTTACCATCCTCAAACTAACGGTCTTACAGAACGCCTAAACAGCACATTAACTAACATTCTAGCAATGTATGTTTCCTCCGATCATTGCGACTGGGAGACTGTTCTACCATTTGTCACGTTCGCTTACAATTCCTCGCGCCACGACACAGCTGGCTACTCACTCTTCTATCTCCTCTTCGGCCGCGAGCCCACTTTTCCTTTCAGGACTCTCATTTCGACCACACTCGACTCGCCGACAGAGCACACTCGGGATGTCATAGCCACAGCGACCCAAGCACGCCAGATTGCCCTCATTCGTCCTGCTTCACAGACACGCCAGAAGTGCCGTTACGACCAGCACCATCACGACGTGGAGTACGAACCAGGTGCTCTTGTGCTAGTTTGGTCTCCAACTCGGCGTCTTTGTCTTTCCGAGAAACTCCTCTCGCGATACTACGGCCTTTACCGCATCCTTCGCCATGTGACCCCTGTCACATGTGAAGTGTCTCCACTGAATGACACCATGCCTTCACCTTTCTCTCACATCATCCACGTCAGCCGTCTCAAACCGTACCTTTCTCGGACCGATGAGCCGCACCAATAAGATGCTTTTTCCGACGGCGCTGATGTCACAGTCTGTAATGTGGGAAAAAGAGGACGCTGATGGTGGTCATGATATTGCCGGCTTTGTCCCTTAACGCATACGTCTGATTCTTGCCTATTCCTAGTTTCTTCTTGACTGCTTTTAGGCTTCCTCTATTCCTGAGAGCATGACAATTCTATCCATATTATACTTCCTTATGTCAGCTGTCTTACGCTTGTTGATTAACTTGGAAAGTTCTGCCAGTTCTATTCTAGCTGTAGGGTTAGAGGCTTTCATACATTGGCGTTTCTTGATCAGATCTTTCGTCTCCTGCGATAGCTTACTGGCATCCTGTCTAACGGAGTTACCACCGACTTCTATTGCACAATCCTTAATGATGCCCAATAAATTGTCGTTCATATCTTCAGCACTAAGGTCCTCGATCTTCCTGAGCTAAAGCCGAATACCTGTTCTGTAGCTTGATCCGGAATTCCTCCATTTTCCCTCTTATCGCTAACTCATTGATCTGCTTCTTATGTACCAGTTTCTTCCGTTCCCTCCTCAAATCTAGGCTAATTCGAGTTCTTACCATCCTATGGTCACTGCAGCGCACTTTGCCGAGCACGTCGACATCTTCTATGATGCCAGGGTTAGCGCATAGTACGAAGTCTATTTAATTTCTAGTCTCGCCATTCGGGCTCCTCCACGTCCACTTTCGGCTATCCCGCTTGCGCAAGAAGGTATTCATTATCCGCATATTATTCTGTTCTGCAAACTCTACTAATAACTCTCCCCTGCTATTCATAGAGCCTATGCCATATTCTCCCGCTTACTTGTCTCCAGCCTGCTTCTTGCCTACCCTGGCATTGAAGTCGCCCATCAGTATATTGTATATTGTTTTGACTTTACCCATCGCCGATTCCACGTCTTCATAGAAGCTGTCGACTTCCTGGTCATCATGACTGGAAGTAGGGGCGTAGACCTGTACGAGCTTCAATTTGTACCTCTTATTAAGTTTCTGGATTGAGATAAGAGACCTGGATTGGGAAGAATTGGGGATAAATGTTAATGCAGAATACCTTAGTAACTTGCGATTCGCTGATGATATTGCCTTGCTTAGTAACTCAGGGGACCGATTGCAATGCACGCCCACTGACCTGGAGAGGCAACGCAGAAGGGTTTGTCTAAGATTAATCTGCAGAAAACTAAAGTA